>NC_056737.1:1413110115-1413160115 GCF_019279795.1 Protopterus annectens | reverse complement strand
AATGCCATCTTAGTACAGGTATGCTTTGGACATTTACTGGGTTTGATTCTTTACCTTGAATATGTATCAAAGTACCTACCATTTATGCAAACTGAGTACACTGCAACTTTGAAGTGTCAGTGCAAGCCTTTATTTGATATCTACATTTAAGGGGTGGTATTTCAAATGGTGTTGGACAGATTCTATTAAGCATTTTAGGGGATTTGTTTATGATGAGTCACCTGTTGCCTACCCTTCTTAGGAAAACTGCAGTGTTAGGTGGCTGTCAGATTTAACTCTGATTGAAGGGGAATGAGCATTGATCTCATTTGAGGAAATCCAGGAAAAAATGTTCATTACCTTGTACAGATTTTTGGAAATTTCTAAGTCTGCGCTGTATGATCCGCAGGTTCCCCTTTGTGAAATATATTCGGTGAGCATTAACACCACTGGTAGGCTTAAGGAACCGACCTCAACTTATTTCTTCACCAGACATGGTCCACAGAGCAGCAAATATATATACTTTGTTAAATGTAGATTTTAGTAAGGGCATAAGGAATATGATCTCAAGAAATATGATAATCTCGTGGTTCTGGACACTGGATCAGGATGTCTCTGCATCTTATATTAATCTGTTCATAAATAATGTAAAGCGCCTAAGGCAGATCCCATATGTATTTGAGGAGTTGGTATTATTTATGTGCTGTGGCTAATAGGACCCAGCCACAGCAGTAGGTAAAGGGCTTCTAACATCAATATTCTGTCAGGCATGTAGGCAATCCCCACCCAGTATGGATCACAACTTTTGGGGAAGCTCTCCAGTTCATTCCTTATTGGGGAAAGTTAATCATTGGTTATACTGTATACTCAAGCATACTTTGCCATGCACCAAAACCTTCATGTGGCTGGGATACTGTGTCTCTTTCGAAACACTTGCAACCTGATGACTTACTGTGGTTCCTACAGGTCTTTGCAATTGTTAAGGTGTAGCCTCAGTTTAGATGCCTTCTAGTTTATCAATTGTAGGAGTAGTAACCATGGATTCATAAACAAGGTTCACTTTTTACCACACTGACCACATTTTCTGACAGTATAATGTGATGATCTCCACACCCACATGGGTCTTATTGGACAGAACCTCTAGACTTGCTTCTAGTTTGAAATCAGTTAGAGATGTACTCTTTTTCTTTTATTTAATTTTACTATTTGGATATTTGCAACCTAATGTATTCTGATAGTACATGTTAGATGTATACTTCAGTAACTAATACTTGTACATGTTGTGAGCTGATAAAGGTTTCTTTCAATGCCTTCATTTACTGTAGGATTAAAGAATCTATATTGTATATGGTTGATTTGCTGAGGTTTAGTCATGATTTTATAATTTATATTTAATATCATTAAAATGTTTTTAAAAAATGTAGGCAATTTGGATGTTCATGTACACATGACACATGGTGTAACATGGCAGTTCCACTCTACAAGCCTTCCAGAAGGATCAAGCCTGGAACTGACTGGTCCATTTTGTCCTTGTCACTATAGGTATTATTACTGAAAGTATTTTGCAAGTGAGAGAAATTTCCATTTTTTTGGTGGTATATGCGTGTGTGTGATATATATATATATATATATATATATATATATTTTTTATATATAGATAGATATGGGTTCAGGCACCTAGGCAGCTAGACATTTACGTGTGGTACATTTGACTGGGGACACATGGCTGAAGTGACATTCAACTGCAGAGAAATATGGCTGTTTGCAAATTCTCTGTGGGCAAAGGGAAGCACACACTGCCATACTCACAGCTTTAATAACCAAATGCATGGTGGCAGAAAAAGTAATGAGTGTTGTGCTCAGTGTACAGCACATGCTTATGTAACTACAACATGTAGATGTATGCTACAGCATGCAGGAAATCCTGCAGGCTACTGTAGTCACATTTATGCTCCAGTACGCATTTTAGGTAATGTTCCCTAGACACTGTGAAGGGGGTAGTGGTCCACACACTCCAATTATAAAGGCACTGCCCATTGTGCACTGCATTTTTACTGCCACTGACATGCTCTCTGGCCAGCCTGCTGCTGATACCTGCCATATTGCCTGCTGTCTCATGTTCACTTGGGGACCATGGACAATGTTTTCCCCCTGTGCATTTGGTTATTAAAGCTGTGAGTATGGCAGTGTGTGCTTCTCTTTGCCCACAGGGAATTTGCAAACAGCCATATTTCTCTGCGGCTGAATGTCACTTCAGCCATGTGTCCCCAGTCAAATGTACCACAGGGAAATCTCTCACTGCCTAGGTGCCTGAACCCGATAGATATATGTATATATATGTTTTTTTACTTCTGATGAAATGCGGGTCATGCATTGCATTCCCCAGCATGAAGACAACTCCTAGAATTACCCCAATATAAACAGAACACATTGGAATGTTAAAGCAGACATAGAGACCTTTTGTTGGCCCCCAACAGTATAGTTTTACATCTCAAAAAAAAAAAGATGCAATTAGGTTGTGCTTTTAAGTATAGCTGTATTTTGAATTTTTGAGTCGTTGCACAGTTTGAGTTAAAAATTGGAGGGAATATATTAGAAGCGAAGTACAAAAGGCTCTAGGCTAGACTTTTCTAATGATATATTGATAAGCAAGTATTTATTTTTTTACATGTTAGTCATTTTAAATTATGACATGGGTATGCATACATCAACAGACAAGAAAAAAAACAGAACATTTTCATTATTTTCATGTAATATGTGTGTATGTATGTGTATTAGTTTGTTTTTTTTAACACTTATTCATTCTAACATTGCATACATTACTCAATCCCTTACACCTCACCTTTCACTATTCTGTATGTATTGTTCCCTCAAATTCCTTTTAATTTGTATGTAATTTGCTAGGCTAGTAGTCCTTAATGCGTAAGATACCATATTCATTTTTAATGTACTTTATGATGCATTATATAATACTTACTGGTCCTATTGTAATGGCTTTTTCAAGTGAGTAGTTAGCCAACCTTTTATCATAGTTTTTCCTGATTGTTGTCTCTGTGCTGATAAGTACCAGACCAGCTGGCCTTGTTTAAGCCTAGCTAGTTTTCTTTTCAAAGATAAGATTCAAACACTGTACCTTGTGTCTGTGAGGTAAACCTTAACCGTTATACAAACCCCAACTCCCAAAGTTAAATTCTTTTTAAATGCATTTTATGATGTATTATTTACTTAGTTGTGTTATTCCCATTGTTAACTGAGTACATGACTGTCGTTATTGAACTGACAAGTAGACTATGCTGGATGTTTTGTTACAAGTTTGTGTATCATCTTATGTCCACTGTTGATGTGCACTTTGTAATTTGCTCATTTTACTATGTTTAACATGCTTTGTTGTATTTTTTATTATAGTTTCTTTGTGTTTTGGCTGAAAATGGTAAACTGTAGTTGTTCAGTTATGTAGTTAATGGTTAAGTCACTCCATCCATCCACAACCCCTTTTTCCCATTTTTGCATATGGGGTCAAGGTGTCTCTTCAACAATGCCAATCATCTTAGAGCAAAGGTTTATACCACTGGGTGGCTAGCCCTGCTGCAGTAGTTCACCACACCACACACACATACCTATGGCCAATTTAGTATGTCCACTCCACCTCCTGCATGTCTTTGGAGTGGGGAGGAAACCGGACTACCAGGAGGAAACCTATGCAAATGAAGGGAGAACATGCAGACACTACACAGAAGGCAGCCGGTGAGAATCAAACTGGGGAACGTCTTGCTTGAGGCAAAAATGCTATCCGTTGTGCCACTGTACCGCCCTAGTAACTAATGATAAAAGACCTAAGTGGTAGAAGATGGCAAGTTGTTAACGTCTTTATACAAGTAGTTGGTGAAACCATATCTGGAATGGTGCATACAGTCTGAGATATGTACTAAGCTCAAAGAGAAGAAAATATGTAATGCAGAACCTTTATGAGAACCCATATCAAAAGTGACTTGAGGAACTTAACGGGTACCCTTCATGAAAGCACAAGACACCAGAAATATCCTAGAATATAGCATTTTTTCAAAGGAAGTATGCAGGAGAACAGTGTTTTAGAGGCAGACAGCACATATCACTGTGCATGAAGTTTTTTGTTTGTACGTAGAGGGGATAGAAAGGTAAACAGTGTTTTTGAGGCAATTATTTGAGAAATAGAGAATTTTTAAACTGGCATGTGTGGAGGAAAAGAATATTTGACTCCATGCTATCTGGGATCTGCAGTCTGTTTGGTAGGGAATATTGGATGCCATATAGCAGTGTATATTTTTAAGGCTAAGGAGCATGTATATATCATAGAGGCCAAACCACACTTACTGTGTCTGTGTTATTTCATAATTTGACATGATATAATATCAGAAGTGATATTAAACCATGCCTCTGTTCTAAGATAAAAAGTCTCTATAAAAGAAATCACAAACATTTGTGTAAGCTTGATGTATCAAACATCTAAACATCATCAGCCAGTATTGCTGTCGAAAGATTTTACTCTTCTAACATATTCTGGAAGAATCACACCAAGTTCTTGTAAGCAAGTAAAACAGCTTTATTTTACATGCATGGAGATCTGCTACATGATAGTAATATGCCAGCAGTCTGGTTACTTGTACTTTGAGTTCTCCTTTTATAGACCCTCCTGCACGTACATACACGTAGCACACAGAACATTCATTAAAATTGATAGTTTGATTACTTGTTTTTACCAGCCAGTACCACAGTTATTCTTGCACCATTAACTTTATCAGCAGTTTAAGATTAACTCCTGCATTCCTCAGTGATCAACATTTTCCAGAACATTTCAGTTTGCACGCAGTGAACATTTTTCTGCTTAACCCTTTAAATACAGAATACAAAACATGTTGACTTCAGTATTTTTCCACATTTCCCCCCTTACAACATTTTGTATACTGTTTATTTTACACAATCCCAGATACGTTGTATACCTTCTCATAATCAGAGAAATATGCTTTTGTAGCATTGGCAGAGATAACCTTCGATATTATCATTTTGATACATGGTATGCAACAGCAGCCAAGCAGCAAAAATATGATTGCACCAACACATACAGCAATTAAAATGTTCATCAACACAGAACCCCAGTTTCCAAACAGGTTTTGGAAAAAGTCAGTCAAGGGGTTTGGACCAGGTTTAGTCAGTTCAAAAACTTGTTGAATTATTTTTCCTTCGCCGCTAGGGTGAAATCGAGCGCCATACGGTTCCGCAACACTACTGTTCTCATCGCCGTTAATTCGTCCATCACCAATTCTAGCGCTGAAAATGTCACATTACTCAGAGTCTCTAACAGTTTTGACAGTTTTCTCAGTTCTCAGATGGATTTTACTGTCCCATACGCTGGCAAAATACCAGCCCAAGCAATTACATCATCGCCTAGGTCCATATGTGAGAGTCTTTTGCTGCTGATGTGTGCCAAGTCATGGTGATAAATCCATGACGCATCAGTGTTACCTACGGGATTAATAGGTTTATTAAGAGAACGTGCATTTCGTATTTTATCTTGAGGCAATGCATTTGTGTATCTGATAGCTGGTATCAGATATCCCAAAAAACAACTTCCTGACCAGCCATATGGTAACCATTTATATGCTTTCCTACCACAAATAAAATAACAATCATTTGTTTTGATGGTAATATTGGTTGCAAATTCATAACTCCCATTTGGCTTTAGCCCCTTAAATAACAGGCCATATACATACAGCATTTTTTCAACAAAACTAGTATCATTTACATTGATGTCCTTTTTTTTTTTATAGCTCCAAACTTGGTCTCACACTGCCCTTCTAGGGTACAATTATGAACTATTGTCAAATTACATAGGCTCAGCCCCACCTTAACTTTCCTAGTCTTTTGAAAACACACTGTTCCGTTTTGGCGCCCCAGAAGAGGCAGCGCCACCTTGTCTCTCAGTGGTACTTCTGTGGTTTCAAACAACAAATTATTCCAAGTATCATTTGTTCCCAGAGGGGCTGTCCCTAACATTAAGCCACTGTGTACAGTAGGTATTGCAGTACATACCCAACAATTTGAGACATTCATTGAGGATGCATATGCATATTTAATCGCTTGATATGTATTAAAGTTTGGATGCCAGCTGGTGTGTTTGTCTCTTTTTGAATGGCTAGCTTCATTAAAAAAACAGAAATGGCCAAAACAGAAATATTACAATCACAATAGTTATAAACAATAAAACATTGCAATAGAACCATTTTTTCTTATTCTCATTATTGTCCTTCATGGTTACTGCTGCGACTTCCGTCTCTTGAACCTGAAAAATAATCATTTGTTAAACAGCTGTTAGTATTGGTCAGCATTTTCCTCATGTACTCAGCTATCTCCTCACCCCCCTCACGTTCCGCAGGCAACAAGTTTTGCCACTGCGGGACGTAATAAGGTCTCCCATACAACAACTCAAATGGGGTGACTCCTTTTGAGTTGGGAGTTGTCCGCATGGAAAGGAGGGCTAGAGGTAGACAGGTAATCCAAGACTGATGTGTCTCGACCATGAGTTTTCTCAACTTGCCTTTTAGAATGCCGTTATGGCGTTCCACCAACCCTGCTGACTGTGGGTGGTAGGCACAATGGTGTTTCAATTCAATTTGGAAAACTGTAGACAGTTTCTGAATGATCTGATTGACAAAATGCGTGCCGTTGTCAGAGTAGATGCGTGTAGGAAGTCCAAAGTGTGGGACGATGTGATTGACCAAAATTTTAGCCACTGTTTGAGCATCCGGATGTGTCACCGGAAAGGCCTCAACCCACTTAGTAAATGCATCTACTATCACTAACACACACTTCTTTAGTTGTGCCGGGGTCAATTCGATGAAGTCCATACATATTGTATGAAAAGGATAGGGGGGTGTTGGAAATGATGCGAGCAACTCTGACCCTCCCTCGTGGTATTTAGCACATACTATGCAGGATAGACAAAAACGTTTTGCATATGCAATAAAACCCTTGGTCCAAAAGGTACGGTGGATAATTTTAACCATAGCTGCAGGGCCCAGATGGGAAGGGCCATGCACAACTAGTGCTGCATACCTAAAAAGATTAGTAGGCAAAACATATTTATTATCCGGTCCCACATAGATTCTTTGTTCTGCCTAACACCATACCTAGTCCAGCGTTGTTTTTCCTGTACTGTGCTAAGTTCCTGCATGACTTGTAAGGTTTGCAAATCAAATTTATCTGTTGGTTGTAATTCTGTAGGTGTGGTTTCAAGTGAAAAGGTACTGGACATAGCTGCCTCTTTGGCTGCTTTGTCTGCTAGGGCATTACCAAGTGATACCGGGTCCTTAGCATGGGTATGAGCAGCGCATTTACAGATGGCCAAACCCCGTGGCCGTTGGACGGCTTGTAGTAATTGAAGGATTAGTTCTTTGTGCATAATGTCTTTCCCCGAGGTTGTAACCATCCCCCTATTTTTCATTGCTGAGCAAACACATGTACCATAGAGAAGGCATATTGACTATCCGTATAGATAGTGACATCCCTGTCCTCCGAAAGGAGACATGCCCTTGTCACAGCAATCAGTTCCGCTGCTTGAGCGGATAAGTTCCCGGGGAGTGGTCTTGCCTCTATTATCTGAGTTGCAGTAGTAACTGCATACCCTACCTGAGTGGTGCCTGTTTGTGTTTTGCGTGCTGACCCATCTACAAACAGTGTCCAGTCCGCATGTAGTAAGGGTTGATCTTTAAGATCCGGTCTTGGTAGAACTTTAGAATGTATGAGATCTAAGCATACATGCGGGATACCGTCTTCAGCAACAGGTAGCAATGTCGCTGGATTTAAGGTAGTGCATCTCTCAATTGTCATGTGTGGCTGCGATAACAGCGTAGTCATACAAGATAAATGTCTGCTAGGTGACAGAAATGTTAACTTGTCCTGCAGAAGGATGACTGCTACAGAGTGTGGGACTTTTAACGTAAGATCGTGGAACAATACCAACGTGGCAGACGCTTGTACCACCAAAGCGGCTGCAATTACTGCTTGCACACAGTGTGGTAATGCTCGTGCTACTGAGTCTAATTTGCTAGAGTAAAATGCCAATGGTCTTAACTTATCTCCATACATTTGCATTAAAACAGATGTCATAAATCCCTGCTTGCAATCTACAGTCTGCATAAAGGTCTTACTGTAATCTGTAAACCCCAATGTTGCTGACCCAGCTATCAGTTGCTTGATCCTAGTAAATGCCTGTACTGCCTTGTCTGTCCAGTGCAGCAAATATTTTGCCGCCATCGGTATTGCAAAAATTAAGTTGGATAGCGGGTGCACTTATTCGGCGTAGTTGGGAATCCAACTACAACAGAAGTTCGTAATGCCTAAAAAGGACATCATTTCTTTTTTTTTGTAGTTGGCATGGGGGCTTGTAAAATAGCATTCTTTCTGCTGTCATCTAATTACCTGCCCTTCCCAGAGATAGTATAACCCAGGTAACATACTTCTAATTTACAAAATTGTAACTTAGACTTATTTACCTTATGTCCTTCGTGTGCCAGAAAGTGTAGTAGTTGAATAGTCTCGGACTTACAGAGTTCTTCCGTAGTCGCGGCCAGGAGGATATCATCCACGTACAGCAGTAGGTGGCATCCTTGGGCGGGTTGGAAGTGAGCCAAATTGGTGGACATCTCTTGTGAGAAGATGGTCGGACTTTCGCAGTGTCCCTGCGGTAACCTGGTATAGGTATAACGCTTGCCCATAAACGTAAATGCAAACCAAAATCTACTATCTTTCTGCAAGGGAATAGAGAAAAGGCATTACTGATATCAATTACAGAAAAGTAGTTATCCGTAGGAAGGATATCGTTCAGCAGAATAGACGGATCTGGGACCATGGGGCCCGAGGTACCACTGTGGCATTTATTGCCTGTAAGTCTTGTACCATCCTCCATGTCCCATCCGTTTTTTTTTTTACTGGAAATAAGGGCGTATTACGGTGAGTCTGTGCACAGAATTAATACTCCAGCTTTCAAAAGTGCTGAGATTACCGGTAAAATGCCCTCCTCTGCCTTTCTGCTCAAGGGATACTGCTGTTTATGAGGTCTAAATTCTGACTTGGGTGTAATCTTTACCTGTCCTGCCATTCTAATCAGTCCAATATCGTGCTGACCCTGCGACCATAATAAGTTTGGCACTGGTTGGGATTCCAATTGCATAGTTGATGCTAGTGCTGTTAGATTTACCATTTTGATATTCCTCATTTTTTGCCATTTCCTGTCCCCACCAATTGCCTTCACTTGTACCTACTTCCCCATTCTCACTTTCTTCTTCTTCCTCATACCCTCCATCTACGTCTTCTTCCATGTTCATGGAACCTTGAACTAACATTAAAGTTCCATCTTAACTAACTGTAAAAGTCTGGGCTTATTTTATCAGATATTTTTCAGCATGTCTAGCATACTCCGTAAGGGGCTGTAGACGCGCTGTCCTGTGTGTGATCATATGCTTTTGTATAAAGTTACCAATGGCTGTCTTGCAGCCCTTTAGGAATGCATTTTTTAATTGCTGTTCATAGGGCGAGTTATTTTCCTGATTTTCTACCTTAATCAACCCACTATGAGCATCAAACCATTGTGTGAGACGATGTAGATAACTGTCTACGGTTTCGTCATCTGATTGAATGCACTGATTAATGCAAGTCCAATCTGCCTTGGGCTTCCAATGTTCTTCTATTTTATCTAAGAGAGTCTTTATTCTAGTTCTGCACACTTGGAAGTTTTATTATCTTCCTTTTTAACAAAGTACACATCTCTTTCACTTGAATTACCACACCCTTTTTTTTTTTTTTTTCTTCTTGTCTTATTTCCTGCCTGTTTGTGCAGTAATCTTACTAGATTTTGACATTCTGACTTATTTAAACATCCACTAAACCCATGATCTTTTTTCCATTTATCTAAATACTTTACATTCTTTGGGTGTAAATCAAACATAAACTTTTCATCTTCAGTTTTGTCACGCCTTTGGCAACTGGTTCCTGTTCCCATTTCTCTTACGAGAAACTATTCCTGTTCCTGAGATCTCTTGTATATGGAATCTATTCACATATACTCCTTATACTTTGAGAAAATTAAATTTCTCCCTTGACTAGTCCCTTAAAATTTAGACAAAAATTCCAATCAGAAACAACAAAAATAGCTTTTCTTTTTGCTTACCTTTGTGATTCCTCCGCCCTGTTTCGCTGCCACCTCACGGATTGAATCTGGAAAGAGTGACTGGCCTCTAATTTCAACCTGTTTCAGTTGGAGGTCTTTCATTCGAGGAGAGCCTGATCTCTCTCCACCTGCGCAGGTTTTCAGCCTCTCTTTGTTCGATTCGCTCCGTGCAGGGCCGCCTAACGTTAGCCAGTTATGTCGAAAGATTTTACTCTTCTAACATATTCTGGAAGAATCACACCAAGTTCTTGTAAGCAAGTAAAACAGCTTTATTTTACATGCATGGAGATCTGCTACATGATAGTAATATGCCAGCAGTATGGTTACTTGTACTTTGAGTTCTCCTTATATAGACCCTCCTGCACGTACATACACGTAACACACAGAACATTCATTAAAATTGATAGTTTGATTACTTGTTTTTACCAGCCAGTACCACAGTTATTCTTGCACCATTAACTTTATCAGCAGTTTAAGATTAACTCCTGCATTCCTCAGTGATCAACATTTTCCAGAACATTTCAGTTTGCACGCAGTGAACATTTTTCTGCTTAACCCTTTAAATACAGAATACAAAACATGTTGACTTCAGTATTTTTCCACAATTGCCACAACTGGTTTTGTTGCAAAAAAAAAAAAAAAAAAGTGAGACTGTAAAAAACAGTCATGATCAACTTGCATAGAGAATCAAAGGTATGTGTTGAGGTAGATGTGTAGTGTAGTAAAAAATATATCCGAAAAGGCCAGATATAGGTTCATAGGTTGGTACTGGGCTATCTGCCCAAAGGCATATATTAGCCCAGCCATGTTGTGTGGTATTCACCGCCCCTTTAGTAGTTCCCTAGACCCTTGTACTAGCAGCTAGTACCCTTGGCCCCTATCTAGTAGTGCTGTTGGTGTGATCCTCGGTGTGAACTTTCTGTTACCCATCCACTCATCAAGGTTCCTCTTGAAGAGTGATAGTGAGGGGCTCTGTCTTATGTAGGGACCCTGTTCCATAGTAAGGGAAGTCTCTGCGAAGGGAATCTATCCCTCCAGCATGTTGTATTCATTGTTGTGTTGAGGTTTATATCCCTAGCGTGTAGCTTGAGTAGATTTGGTTTTGCTAAGATGGAGCATGTTCAATAATTCTGGGTTGGACATGGCTCTGTACGTTAGACAGAGATCGCCTCTGAGAAAGCGGTATGCAACAGAGAACAGTCTTAGCTTTTTCAATCGTGCTGCATAGGGCAACTGTTTGTGGCCAGTAATCCTCTTTGTTAGGTACCTTTGTGGTCTCACCAGCTGCTGGAGATGTCTAGCCAGGTACATTCCAATTGGTGCATTGTACTCAATAATGGGTCTGATGAGGGAAAAGTAGAGGGGCACCATTACATCCTTAGATCTTGATGCGAACCCTTTCATGATCAGATGGGTCACATAGAAGGATTTTCTAACCACTTTGGCAACATGGTTATCAAGGAAAGCTGACTATCTGCTTGGGTCCCTAGATCCCTTATTTCTTCTTCAGATTTCAGGGGGTTACCTCCTATGTTGTAGTTTGCAGGTACGCTTGTTTTTTCCTAAGGGGATTACTACGTATTTTTTTTTTGCATTTAGCTTGAGATCATGGCTTTGACACCATGCATCAGTCTCATTTAGGCCCTTCTGGAGGATCTCCATGTCGGCTGGAGACTCTATTATAGCACCCAGTTTGCAGTCCTCCGCAAACTTAGTCAGCCACAGCCTTTCCGTGATTGTCTGTACTTCTGAGAAGTATATGCCAAACAGGAGGGGCCCCAGGACAGTGCCCTGAGGCACACCACTCGTTACTGGTCTGGATTCGGACATAGATCCCGCTACTCTTACTTTATGGGATCTGTCTGTGAGCCAGTTTGCGATCCATCTTGTGACATAAGGGTTTATGCCCAGGCTGGTGAGCTTATCAATAATACCTGAATGGGGAATGGTGTCAAATGCTTTAGCAAGGTCAAGGTAAGCCGTGTGTACCTCCTTTCCTTTATCTATAGCCTGAGTAACTGTTTCAAAGAAATCCACCAGGTTCAGGAGGCATGATCTGCCCTTGACGAAGCCGAACTGTGTGGGGCCCAGCGACTGGAGGTTCCCAATCCAGTGTAAATAGTCCTACTAAAATTTCTAAGTATGAAAAATATTAAAACAAATATATGGGCTGTTCCAGATTTATACAAAAATAAAAACTTAACTTGTTAGAATAGGTTTGAGTATATTAAAAAGTTAGATTTTTTTTTTTCCTATGTTGTGCTTATTTGAGTGAAGGTTAATTTTAATATACCAGTTGTGAGGTAATGCATGGTATCTCATAGTATAACTGTATCTTATAAGTTTTTTTAATGGGGATATCATAAATGGGTATATAGCTTTACGGCTAATGATCTGGATGCAATGATTTGTATGTCATATGATGCACAATTGGGCTAGAACATTCTCAGAATATTTAACTAATGGAAGTTAGACTATATCTGCTGTGTCTTTGTCTTACTTATTAAGCCTTCTGACATGACTAGAAGGTTATAATACTTTTAGCTGTAAAAGGTTTTGCATCTGTGTTTGTTATTAAAGGTAAAGCATTTAAAAAGTGAGTAAAAAGGGTAATTTATTCACATAAGCACTTTTTAGCCAGTAACTGATACAATTTAGTCACAATGATACATTTTATTAATTTGTTTTTTTACCTTGTAACAGATGCACTTGATTTAGTAGCTTCCCTTGTTTGTATCAGAAGTCATGCACAAGTGTATTGTGATGTACTTTATTTGTCCAGGTTTTAGTGCTGAATTCTGTTGTTCCTCTGCACTAATAGTTGATTTCATAACAGTGGGACGTGTTGTCTGAAGGGGATGACTAGCAGGCATGTGTATCTAAAACAAGGCAGATGTTACCTGGTTAATTTATTATTATAATTTAATCCTTTGCTTACTGTGTACTATACATTTAATTATGAAATTCTCTTTATTGATGACTTGTCATGCTGAAAAATGTTAACATTTTTTAATTTAATGCACCCTGTTGGTTAGTGCCATACATCATGTTTGTGATAGTGGTAATGAAGAAGATGATGGGGCTTTGACAGGTCTTTTGCTGCTGGGTCTCCCTGTGTACCGAATACCACCGGTGTCCTGTTAACTGTTATACTGTCACAGGATACATAGACTGGCAGGATTGCATCATTTTTTAAAGGAGGCTGTACACTCCTTCACTTCTGATTTTTAAATAGAGTATATCCATTGTTGCACAGACTCGGTGAAAGGGGCATAAATTTAATTTTACTCAAAACTGGTTAGACCTGAGAGGTAGTATATTTAGAGAGGAGGAATTTAGAGATGAGGAGGGTACATCCTGTCTACAGAAATGCATTTGGAGAGGTCAGTTTGTTATTCCTTCCCGCAGCAGACAAATATGGTGGCAGGACAGTGAGACTGGCAGGATGAACTGCAACAAGGTTGTCAGTGTCAAATAAAAATAGATCCAGACTTGTTTGCTGGGTTCCTAGAAACAATTAGAACTGTATGGGCACCTTGTTCTCTCTCTCTCTCTCTCTCTCTATATGTATGTATATATATATATATATATATATATATATATATATATATATATATATATATATATATATTTATATATACATATTATATTGTGAGTGTACGTGTGTGTGTGTGTGTGTGTGTGTGTGTGTGTATAGATATATATATATATATATATATATATATATATATATATATATATATATATATATATATATATATACACATACGTATGTATATATGTGTGTGTGTATATATATATATATATATATTTGTTTGTATATATAGTATATATGCACACACACATATAGTCACTTCATAGCAAATTATTAGGGATTGTAATGGATAATAAATTCAATATTATTCATATACAAAACTGCATAAGAAAACTCATCAAAAGCTAGGGATGCTTTATAGAGGCAAAAACCTTCTCACCAACTCAACTAAAGCTATACTTGTCACTACTTATCTCCTCCTCAAACTTCTTTATTGCATTGCCATCCTTAATATCCTTCAGACATCACAAAAATCAAAACATGAACAATGCTATAAGAAAGTTGCTAAGTGTGCAGCAAATACCCCTTTCAGAACCTAGGTGTGTATAGCACTGAAAAGCCTAAAGTTGTTAGGACTGTCCCATCAGGTAACATATACACAGCTTCTTGCCACCTATAAAATTATACAGCAGCCATCTGCTTGCTCAGCACTAAGTAACATTCTATATGTCTGTGTCCCAATTGGTCATTACGATCCAGTGGCATTGCCTGTACTCATGCCATGTTGCTAAGGCCTAGAAATCCTTGCCTGTATCCATCAGAGCAGTACCCTTCCTCCCATCCTTCACAACCATTGTGAAAGACTTCCTATCCAAAAGCTGGCTGTGTTCTTGCTCAACACCAGGATACATTGTATCCCTAAATGTGAACCAATACCTGTTCATACTTTACACCTCCTTACTCTCCCTCCTTCATTGACTTCCTTACGCCTGTCTATTTCTCTCACCTATAGCTTTTCCTCTAAATATACAGTAAGCCTACTTTTCTCTCACATTATATTGCAATTTCTGTTTGTGTTATACTAACTTACCTTTAATTTCTTTTAAAACTGGCTAGAATTTGTCTAAATATTAAGTCAGTGTCATATAACTTGTATCTTATGTTAACCAGTGTTTTCATATTATGTCTAATTTGGTATAATTAAACTGTAGTTGTTTTTTGTATTATTTGTAAAGACTGTAAAATTATTGTTCTTAAAATGTTTTATAATACTTCTGAGCTTTTCTCCATAGGCCTGTACTGAAAATGTACTCCTGCCCAGTCAAACTTTTCCTGGTAATCAAATGTCAGTTAATAAATATATATTAACTAGGTGTATGCACTAGGCAGAAGCATCTATTTTCAGAGGTGATCCAAGAGCTTTGTCTGGTTAAGTGGCTTGTTCAGAGTCGCACAGTAGGCAGTTAGTGGAAGGAATCAAACCTTGTACCCTTGGTTCCATCACATTTCTGTTGCATTTGTTACTTTTTTATTGTCCCGCTCTGAAGAGACTGATATATGTACATATGAAACTTGAAAATAACTGTTGGAATTATTTTTTAAAATTATGTATAGCATATGGTGGTTGTAGGGTTTATAGAACTGAATTCCTTTATAATGTGCCCTTCACATTGTGGCTTTCTCTGAAGTGGGTGGTCGTCATAGTCTGTAATTTAAGAAAAAGCTGCAGCTGTACTTTTACACCCACTGTGCACTTAGTACTAAATGGTTAAGTTCTTTCTGTCACTGCAACTGTTAAAAAAGGGACGCTTAGCAGGTAAACAATTTATCAGGTGTGTCATATGATGTAGAGTTCAAGGTATTATCAAAATGTGCGATAGCCTAATTTATACCTGTATCAATGCCCTGTCTGTATTGCTCAAATGTAAAGAAAAGCTTAATAAGCATTTACTTCAACCTATGTTTAAAGAACTCTGTATCATATAACATACCTGATAAATAAACTTTTGCAACACTCAGTTTTTGTTTTGAAGTTTAAAATATTTACTGGTAGGAGGGAAAATACCTCATTAAGTCTGCTTATCTTGTTTAAGAAAACATTCTGACCCCCACCCCTAACTGTGGCAGCTTCCTAGAACACTTTTGCTCATTTTAAATTATAACATTGCTCAAAATAAAATCTTGAGTATTTTGTGGCAAAATAAATAAATACAATTTTGTAGCAAGTCTGTAGTGTGCTTTTGTTTGCAATGTCATGGGTATGTCATTGACAAGACATTGTATACTATATAAAGTCAGCAAATAGTGTTTAGGTTTTGTGTATACATCTGTAGCCTTTGCAGCAGCTTTTGTGTACCACAGCTAAGACTTCTGCTGCTTCAAGTGCTAAATGGACCACCTTTGTTGACAGTTGGGGTTTTATAATTTTTCTTTAACCTGTTTAACATTGATAACTGTACATCTTCAAAATGTTGGGAAATGCTGTCATGAAAATTAAAGGGAATTAAGTTAGATGCTGTACTTTTAAAATATCACCACATTAGAGTGTTTCCTGGCTTCCGTGGTAATGGCGCAGCTGTGGCTTGCATTTTAATGTAATTTTATGCCACATTTAAAAAGACTGAAGTTTTTATGACTATTCATTTTAAAGCCACCTCATGCCACTTTATAAAAGAAAGAAGTTTTCACTTGTTTACAGCAATGTGTAGTGATTTTTAGGTCTGATAACATTACATATGTTGTTTGATTTTATATTCACCACCTGAACATAGCTAAAAGCAAAAAAATGCTTTGTACTAATAGTTTGAGAAATGTTGCAGTTTGTCATTTCTTACTGGATACACTGATATTAGTTTGACTGCGTCTGTAAGTGGTCATAGCTCTGTAAGGATTTCCACTTTTTTAAAGCATATGTATTATATGTTCACAATTTAATTTCTAATTTGGGTTTACAAACATTAATAGAAAAGAAAACAAAACCATAACTGCCTCCGTTATCATCCTGCAGTATACATGTTTAACATTTTTTGTTCAGATGTATGTTTAGTTTCTTCCTTCCCTTAAGCTTGACTCCTGAACACTATTCTGTTGTCTAGTTCCCACAAATTCCATTTGTTTCTGTTAAATTTGTTCCTTCACTTTTCAAAGATATTTGCCTCCAATTTTTGTCTCCTTTACAATATCCAGAATGGATTTCGATCTTCATTTTCTAGTAATTACCTATGTTCACTGCAGTAGCCTAAGCTGTATGAGTTATATCATGCTAAGGATATAATAGCAGGTCAGCTTCCAAAGCTTCAGGATTCCTTCCACTCACCCAAACTCTTAGTCAACAGCTGAAAAAAGTTAGGTTCGGGTGCCAAGACTTAGAGTGCTCCTGCTGCCTGAGAGAGCACTCTTCTGCTGGCTTTTGAGGCTCGACTGCTGAATAACACTGTTCCATTACTGTTTTTGGCTTTATGAGGCTGGGGTAAGTGTTTAAAGTGCCTTTTACTGTTTTTTTTTTCTGAGAAACTTTTTTTCCATCTTACCTGCTGTTTGTAACTGACTATTGCTACTAAGCTTACCGGGAATCTGGCACTGTTTTGGCTTGACCATGGAGCAGTATACTGAATCCTCAGTTGTACCTTCTTCTAGCAACAACAAGGAAAAGTTTGTTAAGCAGTCTTTGTTGCTGCTGCAGCAGGCTGATAGTTTATCTCAGGTGCAGGTGGGTGATTGCTGTATCCAAAGCTAGTTCTTTGAATCTCTCATCTTTTTCCTCAGATTCCTCTGGTATAGTCCCTACAACCACTGGGTACTGAGGGTTAGACACCTCTTCTGTGGCTTTTGTGTGCCCTTAGTGGTCAAAGGAAAGCCATTCTTGTTGGTCCCAGGAGAAGGGGCATGGAAATTGTCGTTGCTTATCCAATAACCACTGCCCCTCCCTAGGTAGGCTTTTCCTTGCAATTCTGGGTCTGTTTCTTCAGAAGTTACTGTCAAAAAGAGACAAAAAGGTAAGCATATGTCTTGTGCTAATTAAGTTACTCTGGACAAGAGTCCTTTATCAGACTAAGCTCAGAGTTTAATGTAGGTTCTTGACCCATCTTTTTTAAGACTATTTCTGGTAAGAGAAAAAGGGAATTCCTGTTTCTCTGAAGAGATTCAAGAGATTGTACCTGTGGGGGAATGTGAAGTGACAGATGTAAGTTTGTCTCCTCAGATTTCTAATTCAGATCCTGAGGACTGTGTGTAGTATCTGATAGTTCCTGTGAAGAATTTTCTTTCTCCGAGACAGTTTCTAGAATGAAACATTTTTTTTGCCCATGAAAAAAACAGTGATGTTTCTCAATCCCTTATAAAATATCATGATTTGTTGCCTCCAATTCTTTCTGTCTTGGTGGATGTTTTTGCTACATCCTGTCATTTCCCTGACAGTCAGGAAGTTCCTCAGTCTTAAGTTTTTATACACTAATCCCAGACCTGACACAGCAGCAATTGCCTCAGTGAATCCATCTGCTGATAAACAGTTTAATACTAGCCCCTCTCCTTCTGACAAGGATGGGAAGGCGTTTGATAAGTTTGGGAAATGTAAATGCTTTTCTAACGCCAATTTTTTAAATTTTTTTGTCAGGCTTACATGTTGCTGTTTATCCTGGCTAAATTGTGGTGGAATAAAGAATGCTTTGGCATTAGTTTCATTACGTGAAGAGACATCTCCTTTGTTTAATTTGGTTTCTTTTGTTTCCCAAGTATCTACTTATTGATTGAAATGTGTCTATGACTCTCTGGGTGCCACTAATAGGGCTGTTGCCACTGGAACTGTTTCAAGGAGATTTGACTGGCTGCATTCTCAGAACCTCCCAGTGAATGTCAGGAATTAAATTTTGAACTTTCCCTTGGATAGAGAATTAGTTTTTGGATCTTCTGTTGCAGAGTTCATCAAAAAGTGTGATGACAATGGAAAAGTGATTTAAGGAATCCCTCAGAATTTTCAGCCCTCCTTTCTTCACTGTCTTGTCTAATTTTAGCTAAATAAGCAATCCAACAAAATGCTAGTAAGCAAATATTTAAAAAGCTGTGGCAGGGAGGTTCCAAAAAGAAAACAGGTCAATCCCCCCAATACAGAGGACAGTCCAATAAGTCAGAATGAGTGTGTGAGGGAGTTTGCCCCCAACACACACACACACACATACACTGGCAGTCCCTTAATCCTCCCAGAAAGACTGAACTTCAAGTTCTGTCTTTGGCAACAGATTGTTTCAGACAGATACATTCCAGATGTGATCCATCAAGGCCACACTTGGCAGTGGAAGGCTCTCCCTCCTTATCCGCCAGACCAAGCTTGTCTCTTCCCTCCTGTCTTACAGCATATGTTCTCTCATAGGGTAATAGAAGCTGTTCCTCCTCCTTCGTTAGAAGAAGGATTTTATTCAAGAATGTTTCTGGTGCCAAAGAAAGAAAGAAAAGATTCTTGGAGACTACTTCTGGATGTGATGGTGCCCAAGGTAAAAATGCTTTCTCTTCACAACTTATTACCTATTCTTCCTCATTTGAGTTCCTTAGTGACTTCAGATTTAAAATATACATATCATCACATTCGTATGGCTTCCTGTTGAAATGTCTGCACTCAAAATGCCAAGTGCTGACAAGTTGAAAAAGACAAACTCCAGGAGAAGACCAGATTTCAAACATTGACATTGCTTTCCTCCTTTAAACGTTTTGCAGGAGGAAAGCCCCTCCCCCAATATCCTTTGATGTTGGGAGCAAGCTCCCAACACCCCCAAACATATATATATATATATATATAGAGAGAGAGAGAGCGCGATATGTATGTATGTATATGTGTGTGTGTGTGTATGTGTATGCATGTATGTATGTAGACCAACTCTGAGATTGCTATACCTCAGAGATAAGGGCATATTCTAAGAAATCGCCATTTCATACTTAGTATATATAAGTCCATTTTTTCAGTCATTCGGTCCCCGTGTTTCAGGACTCACTCTTGCGGGTCCCAACATTTCAAGTGGTTACTCATACCTATTCATCCAGATTTCTGTCATTTCTTAAAGTTTTATGTGACTGGATCACATCATCAGTTCTGTCTTACTCTTTGGGCTAGCCACTGCTCCTTGATTGTTTACAGTATGTCTAACTGCAGACTGCAGGGTATCCACATTTGTCCTTGTTATACAACTCTTTGCAGAGCATTTTTCAAAGTTTTAGGAGTCTTTCTCTTGGGTAAGACATCTCTTCCACTGGCTGTGAATCCAAGAGAAAATTCAGGAGTCCTTTCTAACTCCTTCTCATAGAATTGCTTTTTGGGGTACCTGCTGGACACTTCAGAGCTTTTCTTCCACAGGAAAAAATAGATCTGTATCCAGATGTATTTCTAGGGTTTTACATTCAGACTTCCAACTCAGCAAGGGAAATTCCTCAGGATTCTGGATCTTATGGCATACATGATTTTTATATCATCTCTTGCAAGGCTCCACGTGAACAAGTTACAATGATATCTGAAATCTATACGGTCCCAGCATCAACATCCATTGATTTATTTTATTTCAGTTTTATGATTTGTGAAAAGGGAGATTGTGTGGTGCAGACACCAAATTTCTCAGAATCCAGGTTTGTAGGAAAATACTAGACCATCAGTCTGCAGGTAATAAAAGCCTAGCCAATAACCAGAGGTCAGTCTCGATCCCTATGCCAATGTATCTTCTATCTTATGCCAGCACCACCTCCCATTATTCCCTCTTGCGCTAACCTGGTCAGTTACAACTGATGCCTCAGACTTAGGGAGCATTATCATGAGCATAAATGTGCAGGGTGTTTGGAACAGAAAAGACAGACCAAAATGCATCAACATAACATAAAATGAGTCCCCTCAAATAAAACACACAAACATAACATAACGTGGATCCCCTCAAATTATCTGTGGTATGATCACAGTTATTTTTATTAGGGGTAATATATAATTATCAACCATGAAATGGCTAAGGCCAGTTTGGAACCAAATGGGATAGGTTATTTAGAGCACAAAAAGGGAAATTGGCTAGGCTTAAAATGACCCACAAGAGCAGCTAGCCTGGCACTTACCTATGAACCCATAAAAGAGATGTTAGCTCTTGTAAACTTTCTGAATCACCTTTAGCCTCTAGACAACATCACGGTCACGTGATACATAAACAATCAAGGGGAACCAGATCTTACTGGCTCTGCAGTCTAGCCATGTTAGCATGGAGTGTATCTTTACCGCACAGTCTCACTCTGTAAGTATCTTACATCCAAAATTATGTGGCAGACAAGCAGAGCACAACCAGGACAGACCTCCGCAAATGTTAACTGAATCAGGATTTTTTCCATCTGTGGGGAACCCATCAAGTAGATCTTTTCCCTCCTCTCTAAACAATCAGTTGACAAAATTCTGTTCCAAGACTCCATGCAAGAAGCCCTGAAGACTGATGCATTTTCTTTTCTTTGAACAGGAATATTCCTGCCTACTTTTCCACTGATTTCCAGGATACTTTTGAAGATTCAGAATGATGCCCCAAAAATCATTGTGGTGATTTCCTTCAGGCCTAGACAACAATGATACACACATCTTTTAGAAATGGCCAGGGGCAGTTACCACAAGCTTCCTTACAGACTGGATTTAATCACACAAGATCAGGGCTGTCTGTTGCGTGTGATGCATCCCAACCCCAAGCAACTGCCATTGACTACCTGGATCATGCAGGAGCGGCCTTGGGTCAACTGGTGCCCTAGGCAAAATGTCTCCATGGCGCCCCCCACCACACCACCCAGTGCCCCCATCCTGGTCTACCTACTCCAAATAAATAGTGGAAAAGTGCCCCTGCCATAATGGCGCCCTAGGCGGCCGCCTAGTTGGCCTATGCCTAAGGCTGGCTATGCCTGGATGATAGGGTCTTATTATCTTTAGGCACTTTTTTTTCTGAGGATGTGCAGAAAGCTTAAATAAAGACAAGAATGCCTGCTGTTATAAAATTATATATTAATAAATGGAAAAAGTTGTCTAGTTGGTGTCAATAAGATAACCAGCACCCATTCAGGACTAGCTTTTTTTCTTGTTTTACAGTATTTGTATGAGTTACAATCCTGCGACCTGTCTTACTCCTCAGTCAAAGTTTGTCAGCCATTTCAGCATGTCTACCCATGGTTCCTGCTTGCCTCCTAGAAAACGGGTGCCTCCTACTTGGTATCTTTTTCTAATACAAAGTTAGCACTTGGTTCATTTGAGTGAGCAAGTCAGACTGACTTGAGGTTCTTGACATGGAAAACAGTTTTACTTATTCTCTGACATCTGGAAGAACAGTATTGGAATTGCAAGCTCTTAGGTGGTCAACCATATCTCACTGTTTTTTTCACAAAGATAGTATTTCTTTGAGAACTAATCTTTCTTTTATGTCTAAAATGGTATCTGAATTTACTTTCGAGCCAAACTGTAGAGAGAAAGGATGTTTCATACCTTGGATGTCCACAGGCAACTTGGGTAGTAGCTTGAAAGAAGAAAATCTTTCTGAACTTCTGATCAGTTTTTCATTTCTTGTGAAAGTAAGAAAAAAAGAACAACCTGTGTCAAAACAAATTTCCAAATGGTTGTCTCAGACTTTTGGTTTTTGTTACTCCCACTACAGTAAAACTATTCCAGGTAGGATCAAGCCTCTCTCTTCCAGGGCCTCAGCTTCATCTTTTGCTTTTTGGAAAAGGTTGGATTTTAGAAGTATTACAGAAGCAGCATCTTGGTCCTGTGTGTATACTTTTACAAAGCACAGTAAACAAGAGTCCTCCAGGTCTAGGACAGGCTATGATAGAGCCATTGTCCATAGGTTCCTGCACCCTCTTCCTTTATCCTTCCATTCTTAATAAGCCATGGTAGTCTACCCATTTAGAATAAGCTTACTGTGGCAGTGTTCATAATGATGACCATAGTACAGTTGAGTAAATGTAACAGTAGATATTCAGATGATCATGGTAGTAGCTACTTTTTCCCTCTGTCACCCTTATTTTTTGCTAGGGTGTGGACATGCATTTTTTCTTTTCCTATCATTGTCCTCTCAGGGCTTTAGCCTCCCTCGTAAAGGCTGTGAAGGACTCTGTGCCCATACCTGACTTTTAGTCAGCTCGGCAGTTTGGATGGGTGAAGGGTGCCCTGGCCGGCTGTTGTATCTTTAACAGGATGTACCAATATAGCAGTGGTCATTCAAACATCTACTGTTAACATTAAGTTTTACTTCCTTAATTGTACGTTTTTGGCAGTCACTGCCAATAAACATAATAAGACCTTGCTATGTTTTGGCAATTCAAATCCTGTATCCCAGCTCAAAAGAATAATTTCCTTAGTTAGAAATGCATTTCTCCAGCATTTCTATCAAACTATGTAGGACGTTTTTAAAGTCTTCCAGTTTATTACATTCCAAAAAAAAGTTTTCCATTTACCTCTTTCTACCCCATCACACCTCCAGCATTTGCTGAATACCCAAGGAAAAAATCATCTGAAGTCTACATGGGGTATAAAAATTACAAACATTTTGTGTCTCCAGCATTCCTGTAAAATATATACTACGTAGAAAATGTTTAAAACTTGCTAATGTGTTATACCCCAACCCCCCCAAAAAAGCATTTGCTGTCTACCTGAGGAAAAATCTTCTGAAGTGTATGTGGGGTATAAAAATACATATACAAAAACTTTCTGTACTTTGTTGCATACTGGGATCCTTACGAATTTCTTCTCATTGTTCCATTGTAAATTGCCTTTCCATTCTCTTTTTGTAATCTTTTCTAATGTCCTCTGATTTCTTATAGTTATCCCACATTGTTTTGTATACCCTACTAATCATCCCTTTTTAACAGCAGCTTCTGTTCTAGACTAAACTTGTAACTTTTCAAGACTGGAATTTCACTCATCACTCCCCCATCCCTTTCTCTCTTCCTGTACTCTGTTGTCAGTCCTTGATAGGGAAGGTAGTCTCTAGTCTACAGTCCAAACTTCTGCTTAGCCTGCCCCCCCCCCCCAGTACCTAGTACCTTTCCCTCCAGACTTATTTGTTCCCAATACTTTGATTCCTTTGCTGATTTCCTTCAGTAAATTCCAATCCCATCTCTCCAATTTTACATACTGTACTTGAAGACATACCTATTGGCAAAATCTTCTTCATCCATTCCTGCTTTGACTTAATTAAATTTGTTCTGCTACTTTATGAATGTAATATTCTGTATGATAGTTATTTTCCCTATGGATTTGCATCCAAAATCATGGTATCTGTTTATCTCTTGAATTCCCCCCCCCCCCAATTCATTATCATCCTTTTCCCATTTTGTTTGTAATCTTTTGTTTGAATTATGTACATGATTCTTAAGCGGGAAGCTCTGAAATATTCCTTTAAACCAGCTCACCCTAAACCTTGTTCTAGAGGTAGAACCAGTTTACTCTGCTTAAGTCTTGCCCTCTTCCCTGCTAAATAAAATTGCTTCCACTCTTTATCATCATCCAGATTTTCTCATCTGACTGGCAAAAAATATGCCTGCCTTTTATATTCAACTAAGGGGACTATAAAAAACTTTTCACTGCTTGTATCTTACTATCCATACCCATAATCAAGTGATTTTTCCCATTTTTTTTATCTTTTGTTTTATTTCTTCCACATCTGCTATATCAGAATCATTCTTAATCCATGCATCTAAATACTTCCATCTTATGAGTGTTGCTAAACTAGTTTGTGTGGGTACATAATTTATTTCAAGTATCCCTGTTGTTTAGTGTACCCCTGCCCTCATCTTTATTAAGTGCCTTTAGGGCACAATGTTAGTTATCCCTGATGGCTAGTGTCCCACAGCACCCCACACACACTCCCAACACTTACTTCTGCCACACTGGAACACAAATTTTTTGCCATGTTCATTATCATAGGTTTCCATGTTAGTTTACGTAGCCCAATGATTCTCTGAATTTGCTCTTAAATGCCTTACTGCAGCTAGTTATGGGGAGAGCACATGGCCAATTAGTAAATGCGTCTCCCATAGAGTGCCTCATTAGTATTTAGCATGACTCTTAATAGGAAAAGGTTACTGCGAAGTGCATTCCTTTTTTTTACACTTTACAGTAACCTTTGTGAATTCCACTGTTAGTAATTAACTTAAAGAGCAATGCCATGTAGTTTTAAGAGAGTAAAAATTAAAAGTCAGAAAGGAATATGAAGGTAGTACTAATTGTCAATGTTGCAGCAATTGCTTCCTCAGAAGCTCTCATTTTTGAGATTTATTAGATAAGTTATAGAGTCAGTGACATTTTGCAAAGAGCTGGCTAGCATTTATCTGAATGTGAAGCACAGATTTTTTTTTTTTGTAACAATTGCTGTGTTCAGGGTTAGTCAGTGAATTTCTCTTAAGAGGATGTTCTTTTTATGTATTTTCTACCTCGGGGAGGAGAAAAAGATAACATTGAAACAATTAGCAGCTTGCTTAGGTGTGTGCCCAGGCAATTACATGTACTTTATCATGCTTAACCTTGGCATTAGGGTGGGTGATGCTTGTATGTTAAACCATTGATCTGCAGCCCTTGATACTATTTGGAGGGTTGAGTTTTTTCTTTGTGTATATAGTTTTCTGATCTATGATTGTATTAAAGGAACAAATCAGAATTACGGCGAATATTATTGCTTGGAAGGACATGGCATGAATTCATAAAGTGGCGTGAAAATGTTAACTATACAAAACCTTCATCCACATTACTATATTGCATTTTGATTTTCATGCAATTTTTTTGTGTTGTGATATATTTTCTGCCTGGGCCTTCACTAAATACAGGTCTTAACACCTATTTTGAATTTCTTGGTTAACAAAAGCAATAAATATGTAAATAAAACACTTGATTGTCAAGTAGTAGAATGTATGAGTAAGCTACAGGTGGAAATAATATATGTAATAGAAGTACCATGCATTGTGAATTATATTAACGTAATGGTTGCATTGTCAGTTGTAATGTGGAAGATAAATAGCCCAACAGGTGCACAAAAAATGCAGGAGGTATTGAACTGTATTAAGAAATGTATGTTGCAGAATGCAGTGTTACTGAAGATGCATTTTATGTAGAGATTAAAATATTAACATGATGCTACATTTACTCACATTAAAGGTGATGTAATTCCAACTGCACCAGGTTTGTGGATTTTGTAAATTATCTGGCAGAACTTCAGCATATTTTATTGATGTAATTATGGTATTCACATTGCAGTCATCTTTACTTATATCTGAGAAAAATAACCTAAAAAGAAGTGACCCCAGTACAAAGACCTGTGGGACACCAGTGCTTAAATCCCACTTGGGAAGGACAGGTAACCCCCAACCTTGACATGTTTTCCTCCTGTTGCTCAATCAGTTTTACTCATTTAATTATATATATAGTGATATTTCTGTAAATTGTTAACTTATATGATACAGTGTTAAGTGTTTTAGCAAGGTCAGAGTGTTGATGGAGAAGTACAGAGAAGGTCAGAAGGAGTTGCATTGTGTCTTTGTGGATTTAGAGAAAGCATATGACAGGGTGCCTAGAGAGGAGTTGTGGTATTGTATGAGGAAGTCGGGAATGTCAGAGAAGTATGTAAGAGTGGTACAGGATATGTACGAGGGTAGTGTGACAGCGGTGAGGTCTGCGGTGGGAGTGACTGATGCGTTTAAGGTGGAGGTGGGATTACATCAAGGATCAGCTCTGAGCCCTTTCTTATTTGCAATGGTGATGGGCAGGTTGACAGACGAGATCAGACAGGAGTCCCCGTGGACTATGATGTTTGCAGATGACATTGTGATCTGTAGTGAGAGTAAGGAACAGGTGGAGGAGACCCTGGAGAGGTGGTCTGACGAGGATGGACAGGATTAGGAATAAGTATTTTAGAGGGTCAGCCCAGGTTAGAAGGTTTGGAGACCAAGCCAGAGAGGCAAGATTACGTTGGTTTGGAGATGTGCTGAGGAGGGATGCAGAGTATATTGGGAAAAAGATGCGAAGGATGAAGCTGCCAGGTAACAGGAAAAGAGGAGGGCCTAAGATAAGGTTTATGGATATGGTGAGAGAAGACATGCAGGCGGTTGGTGTGACAGAGCAAGATGCAGAGGACAGGAAGAAAGGGAAACAGTTGATCTGCTGTGTCGACCCCTAACGGGAGCAGCCGAAAGAAGAAGAATAAGCAGTATGTACTGTTAGTCTGTGAACTAATGTTGCCTTTACTTCTTAAAGTAACTGCATTCAGAAGGCAAGATCTCCCCACTGCAAACCCATGCTTTTCTGTGTATAACAGTAGTAGTGCCCCTGTGCCACCTCATACAAGTTTGTATTATGGATGTCTCCATCATTTCACCTAGAATATCTGTTGGATTGATGAGTCTAAAATTGCTTGGGACTAATGTGCTTGGGAACTTACACCACTGCAGTCTGTTGCCATTGTTCAGGGATGTGTCCACATGCTAACATGTTTAACATAATTGATAGTGGGTTTATTTAAGTTTTCCTTGATCCTGTACAGGATACTGCCATGTATGATATTAGATCCATGGAACATCAGGTTTTATTTGTTTGTTTGTTATTCATGTGGCAGCAGTAGTCTTGTCTTTGGTTGTGTAAGGGATGTCTCCTCTTGTCAATGAAGTACTCCGATCTATATCTTTGCTAATTGTAAACTTTGCCCAAAATGTTTTACACTTACTTTGTTATGTCCTTTGGCTGTTGATCGGTTCATTGTTTGAAGTGTCTCACATATGTGATGAAGGGTGTGTGGGGTGGGAGATACTCAGCTAAACAGAAGTATCAGCGTATAATAAACTATGAATAACCAGGCCATCATAGAAATTGTATATACAGTTATACCAAGTAACATTTTATCTAACATTGAGGACTTTACCTGATAGGTCCTTGGTTGAATATCACTGCTACATTAATTAGGTGAGGCAAGGCATTTTCTTGGTAAAAATTCTGCATTCAGGGATGTTTGCATGCTTATGCCGTGATTTAAGGCATCATCTACATAAGTACGCTTATGTCCAGAGCTCACTAGTTCTTTTTGTGCCACTCTCTCATTTCATTTCTTGATCCTTATTGTTACCTTTAAAGTCCTGTTTAGACATACCCGAGCACCATTAAGTGTCCATGTAGTCTTGTTACCAGCCAGGCCATGCACTGGTATTGCCATTCCTTTACAGCTTTGAGTAACAACATAGAGTTGATAATCTGCTTCTGGGGCAGGAGATTCAGCCTTGCTACTTGATGTTGAAGGTGGAAAAAGTTGTTGACTGTCTTCACAATGATGCTGGTGATCAAGTCCTCTTTTTACATGAAAACTGATGATAAGGTCCATCTTGCATCCCCAGGAATATGTCAGAGCATTGCTACAAGAATAAATATTTCAAGGTCTGAACCTACTCAAGTTAAGTCAGAGGTCCAGCCAGACCTGTGAAGTCTTTAAAGTGGTGAGCTGATCCTCAGCTAGTGATGTCTGAAGGCCAAGTCTTTCCTTTGTCATGGATCTTGGGATTGCGCAGGCTCTGCTTCAACCCATGGAGGTGCCTGCTCTGCCCTGACTTTGGATGAATGGGTAGGCAGATCACAGTCTTTCTCTTGGGCCATCTGATCATGGATTGAGAGTATTTCCAGGTGGGACAGCAGGCACAAGTTAAAGGGACTGCTATTAGAAACATCCGGAAAACAAAACAAAGAACAAAAAAATGGGGTAACCAGAAGCTAGGGAGAAGTAAGAAATATCTGTGATGTTATGAGATAGTGCCGAATGTACAGGGGAGAGTAGGGCAATACATGTGCACATATGCCAGCATAGCTAGCTGGAGTTTTGTAAAGAATTTTATTTGACTATCACATTGATTTGTAAGATGTTTGAGTTAAAAATATATTTGTAAAGTTACTTCTGTTAAAAATGCATCAGCATTAGGTCCTGCTGGACAGAAAGAATGTATGCATGTGTATTAGGTTGTACTGTTGTAACTGATCAAATGTGTATGTTTATCAGAGAACCATAGATTGATGGAAAGTTTGAAATTGTGTTACAGCTTTCAGATGCTGCCACAGATCTTAGCAAAGCTCTGTGTGTGTATTGTACCAGAGTCAGGTGACCAGAGGTGATGTCATCCTCTAACCAGCATCTGGTTTCTTTGGAACCCTCACAGCAGCACTTTGGAACCTGACAGGAAAGATTTCTGACAGGATGTATATCTCACACATCCACACAGACAGAGAGAGCGACATCATCTGGGTTTTGCTTTGGTAAGACACACTGCACACATCAGCTTACCTTGCTTTAGCAATTAGTCAGGGAACAGTAATTCATTAGTTAGTCAGGGACATTTAGTGACAGTAGTTTAGTATTGTTCTCTGCCTCTGAGAGAAACTATCCAGTTGTATTATTTTTATATCTCTGTGTTGAAACTCTGTTTATTGTATTCAGTATTCACCTGTTTTCGGTTTTATTATTCATCATTAAATATTTTAATACCTTTCATTGTGGCTGGTCCTTTAGAGAATATTTTTAACCTTTTGAGAGTATTTATGCTTGGTTTAGTGACACTGTGATCACTCCTGAAAGCTTTGCTCACACTCTACCATTTATATTAGTATTAATTTTACGCAGTATAATTGGGTACCCTTTGTACGAGCCTTAGGGTAGCTGACTGGTGGCAGCATGATTACCTAGGAATCTGGGCATTCATTAAAAATCATAATATTTAGTATTTCATATAGGTTTTAATACACTCATTAAAGACATTACGTCATTAAGACCAGGAGGGCATTCAGTTTAGTTGCCACCAGAGTTCCCTACATTCCAAACTCTCTTCACAGGGACCACCTCTAAGATTCTTTATAACTTTTTGTATTACTGAAAAACAAAAAGTATGATTAGGGTGGCCTTTAATGTGTTTAAATCCATATGTGCATGCTATTTTTTAATTTCAATAATATACTTATAGATCCTGTCACGGAAATGCTTGTTTTCCCACTATAAAAAGTAGTACATTGTGTGCAAGTAGAAACTTATCTGACCCCCTTAGATGCACAATTACAATAAGTTTTAATGTTTATTATTTAATACTTATTGTATTACTACCCTTAGTATTAACTTTATCACTTTCTGGAATATAACAGTATTGACTGCATATATTATATCTGTACACCACCTTTAACACCCTGGATGAGAGTGCATCTTTTTTGTTCAGTTCTGAAATTGTCTTAATATCGACTCCTCTCTTACAAACCATTTTAGGTATGTGATGCCCTCACCACTGGCAGTGGCAACAGTGGGGGACATGCACCCTGGGAGGATGACAAGTTACACACAGTGTTTTCAGATGCAGCTCTCTGCATCAAGTGCAATTTCCCTTAAGAACAGAGACCACAGTCAGTCTGTGGCTGGTTTCTCCCTCTTTCTCCAGATCCCCAATAAGACTCCCCACTGGCACATCTGTAGATTTGAGATCTCAGCTGAGTAGCCAAGCCAAGACCTCCAGCACCCACTCTGTCCAACCAGTGCTTCGTGTCCCTGCCCAAGTAGCTGACACACACTCTTTGAGATTTGATTTATACATACACTACACTCTACACACACACACACACACACACACACACACACACACACACACACACACACACACACACACACTCCTGGGAAAGGCTGGCATAGGTTCACTAGCTATACCCCCTTTTGCCCAGACTGTAAGGTAATTATTACTGCCACCAGCCAACTCTTTATCAGCTACTTTAAGGCCTTTAACAAAGGGTGTCCAATCTTACTGTGTAATACTACTATTAATCCTAATGGTAGTTTGACCATGAGCAAGGCTGTTAGGAGTGTCCCACAGTGTCACCAAATAAATATGCAAGTACTCTCAGAACTTAAATATGTCTCACAAATATCAGCCCTAAAGGTTTAAATATATTTAATAATAATTAATAAAACAACAAGAAAATACTCAGTAAATAATCACAGTTGCATCAGAGTTCAAAATCACAGGAAATATTTAAAACAACATTGCAGGATAGTCTCAAATAAATAAAGAAAACATCTAAGCTATACTTCAGTATATTCCTGTCTTAATCTAAGAGAAGTTACTGTAGTTAACTTACTGCCAGTGCAAGGCAAGTGTGGTGACTGGCTCTTCTAGCTGATGTTTGGGTCCAAGTCAATATACAGAATACTCTCTCTCAGAGACTCCTCAGATTAATATCTCAAATATTACTGCTGGGTTAGTTTGCAGGATGACATCACTTCTTGTCATCTGACATTGGTTCCCAAGCTTAAACCCCCATTGCTAGAAACTGCCAGCCTTTAGCATCTATTTGTGAAAAATACATAGCCCTCAGATCTTTGCAGCTGCTGGAAGACATAAAACAATAAAACACTTACAAGACCATGCAGAAGGCGCCCTAGTTTTAGACATCCTGCCTTACTGCATTGAAATAATCCTTTTGTGGTGCAATTATAAAGTAATTTAATTTCAACTATTTTTCTGAAGTTTTGCAAGTTAACCTTCTATGTTCCAGTTTCCACTGTTAAAATATATATATTTACACAGTTACAGTAGTGTATATACATTTCTGTTCTTTTCCAGTAGGGTACACTGTGGATACATCTTTAAGCTCAGTACTGTATAATTCCTTTCAACACACACTTCTGCACCAGCAGTTTGATATACAGACAACATACAGTTCTAATACATTTGTAACACAAGCATATGAATCATGTTGATATTCACAAATGACGTATAATTATTTACAAAATTCCAGTTAGCTGTGCTGGCAGTACCTCCTTTTGTCACAAGTACATCTGAGTTTTTATCCAATCTATTAGAATATGAAAAAATACACCAGTTTCTATTTACAGTTTTAATTATCTCTTGGCTAACAGTACTGTAAGTCATAATCAAAGCACTTTGTCTACCCCCAGATCGAAAATTATTCCTGTTAAATGCCAAACTTTTTTCTCGTATGAGAGGTTTATAAATCCCACTTTTATTTCTCTTATCAATTACTTATTTAGCTATATCATCCACCATTTTTTTGGTAACCCGTCCTGGCAAGCATCTTTTTAAGATATCGTTTTGACAAAATAAAATGAGGTTATCTGATGCCATTCTTGCTAATTGCACCGCCTGTCCTCTTACCAACACCTTTTTTAAAAAAATGGCAGGTAGAAAAAGGAAGCAAAGAACTAGAATTAGTTAGTTTCCTAAAGCTATTAGATACAGATTTTGTCTGCTAGATATTCTTTGTTACTTCTACATCTAAGTAGTTTAACTTGTATATAGAATACTGAAAAACTTAAAGAAAGTAGTTGACATGACATGTTAATGTAATCTATAAATTAATTGAATCTTTCCATTCTGTCTACCCAGGAAATACAAAGATCATCCAAAAACCTCAAATATAAATTCCAGCTTGTTTTAAATGTGGAATTAAATACATATTTTTTTTTCCCAAAAAGCTGGAATCAAATTTACATATGCAGATGTTCATGCTGCACCCATTGCTGTGCCTTTTTTGTTGGAAAAATTCACCTTCAAAACAAACAAAGTTATTAGACAAAACAGTTTCCATCAATTGAGTTACTGTTTATATTTGCTGTGTTTCTAAATTTGGGATCAAAGCTAGAGATTCAGAAAACCATTCCAACCATACTGAATGAGGTATTGCTGGATAAAGATCCCTGACATCGACAGTAACAAACAACAGATTATCTATAAATAGATTAGGTGTTAGCCAAGTCAAAAGTCCCATGAGGCTTTAACTAAATAAGAAAATATATCCACAAAATATGTTTGATAAATATGTTCAACAATGGTTGAAGAAAGCTCATGTTGTCATCCTAATTAGTGGTAGAGGCTTGACATCTGATGGACCTTGACCCACGTGTGGAAATTCACCATTAGGGGGTTCATTCTGTAGTCTGCACTGTCATTTCCTTGCACTGTACTGCCCGTAGTGTTCGATTCAGTACTTGTTCTAGGCTTTCCCAGTGCCCAGTACTAGCTTGTTGCAAACTGTCTACATGAACACAAAATTGTGGATTGGAAGGTTACATGCTACTTCCTCATGGCTAGTATCTTACAAAAATGTGGAATATTTCTAGGCCACTGTTTCTGAGGTTTAATATGCTAATGAGACCACCATATAGCTGCATTTCTGCCAAATGACTGCTTACTTGGAAATGTCCTCAGGCTGATGAGTAGCTCCCCTCCAGGTGTACTTGACGCTTCTGGGCAAGATGCCTGAGGACCCCTGTCTTATTCCTTCCTTGGCACCTTGATTCAGTCCTAAAAAAAGTCTGTGCTGTTTGCAAGCTGTCACTTGGGTGGGCATATCTCCTCATTATACAACTCATTACTGACTCATTTGAGATCTCTTTGGTTTTAGTGTTTCTGAACCAAGTAGTCTAGAGCATTGAACGGGCATGACAAGGCAGTTTGCTTCTCTGGCACATTTGTACTTGAAGTGTTTAACTGCGTAATTCAGTTACCCCAATTCATTGCAATGTGGTGAAGAAGTTTAAGGACGTCTTTGAGTTTGATCTCCGGGTGGATTTTCTCGAGATCTTTCGGGTTCAAAGGAAGATCTTCATGAGACCCTGTCGTTGTCTTCCACTGTGGGATATTGTGCATCATATCCTATTGTAATTTTGATTGGGCTGGCAATTTTGCTTTGCCGTTAGGCTCAGCTGTGTGCCTGGACAACTTAGTGTGACTATATTGTTCCTATGTAAAAGGAAGCTGTTGAATAAAGTCCTGGATATGTCCTAGGCCAACTTACCCAGGACCTAATTTGTGATCTAAAGAGTTGATGGACCCTGTCTTCTTTTGAGGGCCTCTATTGTCACCCACCTGCAGTTTTTACCCATCTTCTTCTAGACCTGACCAACCCCAAATGAGGAAAAGGCCTTCTCAGAATTTGAGAAAGGCTGTCACACATCATGTAGTCTGGTACTGGCATACTCACACAGGTTTACAACTACTTTAGCAATATTGCTGTTACTCTGACCAAAGTCTGTGTGCAGTTATCTGAGTTTGCCCTGGCTCAGAAGAAACATCACAAGGGATTAATGAGCTCTAGATGTGGTTACCTTTGACTGTATTGTGAGCTAATAGTTGTTTTTTTCCCCAGAAATTACTCCATTGGCAGATAAGTCCTTGTCATTAGAGCTCTTGGGACAGGTCCAGACTATGCTGACTGTTATGACCAGTCTGTCCTGGCTTTAAAAGAAAGACAGTGGCTTGACTTGCAGCTCTTCCTGAAACTAAAGGAGACAAGTGATTTCTGTCCCATTCTGAATGACAATAACTTCAAACAGTACTCCTACTAGAAAAGGTTACCCAGACTCTGCAACAACTTGCTCTGAGGGAAGGGTTAATTTGTTTTTGCTTCATTGTATTGTGTGTTGCTTTATTGCTTTCTTCTATTTTGTATCTTGTGATTTATATTCTTTTCACTGTGTTTTATTTGTATTCTGCTTTTAATTGCATATTTAAACTAGAAAAGAGACCACAGCTGTGTCTGTTGTGAGTCACGCAGAAATTAAGTTTTTCTCCTCTCACCTTGGTGCTGCTGTGTTTCTAAACTCCACTATCTTTCTAGTTGCCTACTCCTTATGTTAATTTGCCCACATATCTCCTCCCCTCTCCTCTTTCATTGGCTGTTGTGAGTAAGCACAAAATTATTATTTTGTGAAAATCACTCCCCTTCAACCATTTAAATTTATTGGCCATCCCACTGTATTTCATAGAACCAGAATACAAAGTGCCCACCACTTCCAGTCTTTCTTGATCTTTTCAAATTAGTGGCTCTCCATTTAGATAGCTAAAGCTTCAGTTACCCTCTCTTTCATATCTAACTCCTTAGTGCACAGCGTAACTGTTTGGATATTAACTCATTTTTCATCTTGCCTTTAAAATCTGCAATATCTACTCCAAGACCACCAGTTACTGGAGAGCCAACATTCTGCTTCTCAGTAGTCATCTTAGATTAGTGCTTCTTGTTTGTTCCTGGTGAGAGAAGGAGCTTAGGGACATTTATTTCCTGGGGACTACTGATAACCAGAAAGCCTCATAACTGCTTCATAGGTGCCAGTTTGGAATCTGTGCTTATATTTTGCTTCTGGTGAGAGAAGGAGCAGAGTGCATAAATTCATGACTCTTTCTGTTTGTGAAGTGAGTGTCTGCGCTTGCCTTCCTGATTGTTCTGGTTGCTGCTTAAGGCATGTACCAGGAAAATGCTAAAATAAGCCTACAGCTCCTTAAATCATCTGGGACAAAACTGGATCACCAAACGGGCTGTGGCCTGCTTCTCATCATGGGACTGGTGCTACAGTTTTGCTTCTGGTATGAGAAGAAGCAAAGGAGCAATATATCCCAGCAGAGTGAAGCTGTGGTGAGACCAACACTAGTAGTAGTCAGACAGTAGCCATTCAGCCGACTCCTCCCTTTTCATCATTCTTGACAAGCTAATTCTTTCTTTTCAGTAAATACTGCTTATATTGCTTCTGACTTGAGAAGATCAGCCAAAATACTTTATCCATAAATCATCAGGCTCTACTTATTAGTTCCCCCCTCAAGTGTTTGGCAGTGCCCTGTATAGCAATAGGTACTGTGAGATAATATTTTTCCTTTAAAAGTACCATTGAAATTTCACCAATACCTAGTGGCACACAGGACAACTAGTTTGCAGTGACAAGCACTGCCCCCCGAGCTGCAAAACGTATACTCCTGACATTACTTTATATTCTCACTCTGCCTAATCAACACAAAGGGTCTGTTGCCATGGATATGAACTTTCCCACTGTCTCTGTTACCATTTTGGTGGATATGGGCATCCTAAGGCAGTTCAGAAATTGCCTCATGTTTACTGACAGCTAGTTAATTCTCAAGCAAACTGATTTGATATGTGAGAGATGTATTTACACAATGTCACTGGAGATAAAGCTCTCATAAAAATATGTCAGTAAAGTTTTCAGTAGTAGACACACTGCATCCATTACACACAATTCAAAGCAGGCACATAGACCCACATATGCTGAGGCACTTAAATGTAGCCCCAAAACATCCTAGACAAAAGTACACATAACACCAAGAAAACTGTCGCACAAGCATTATGCAGCCATTAAGAGCCAGTGACCCCTGAAATAATCAAATGTGTGCTTTAAATCAAGCCAACACATCCAGTTCAGTACAAGGATGCTTTCTTTATTCAGACAAACAAGAAGGTATAAGCGCTTTTGTTCCAAAAATTAAAGCAGGAACTTCATCAGATATCTGCATACTGCTTGTGCAACGATTTTCTTGGTGGTTTGTGCATTTTTTTGTCTTCTAAAGTACACATAGAAAATACCCTCAGGAACCTGAATGCACTCTTTCAAAACAGCACCCACATCTACACACACAGCCACATCTCATGGAGCCTGTACTTCTAAGCCCATAAGGCAAGCCAGCATAGAATCCAACATTGTAGTCATTGGAGACTCCATTGTGAGGCACAGTGATATCCCTCTCACCAGGCTGAGTAGGGAGAGAGTCACAGTCATTTGCTTATCTGGGGTCAGGATCTGGCACATTACCCATGCACTCAGGTCATTGGACCACAAGTACCACTATTACTCAGTCATAGTCCACGTGGGTGTAAATGACTTGAGATGTACCTCCATAGACTGCATGAAGAGCCTAGCATTGAGCAGCATTTTACCTTCTCCAAGGATGATGCCACAATACAAACAAAGATGACTGACTTTAAAAATTGGTTTAGTTTCTGGTGTCATTCTAAGGGGTGCAGTATTTGTCAGCATGGAAGGAGATGATCAACAGACCATGCTGCTTTACCAGGTATGGCCTGCACCTCTCCCCTCTAGGGTTTCAAATATTAGCTAAAACATTGTCCTCCCTCATAGGTTCATAGGCTCATAGGTAGGTACTAGGCTATCAGCCCAAGGGCCTACGTAAGCCTAGCCAGCAAGGTTCCATAGCTTACACCACCCAAGAAAGTTATTTTCCTATGCCACTGTCCAGCAGAGACACAGAAGTGATCCCGGGGTGTATTTCCTATTTCCCATCCACTCATCAAGATTTTTCTTGAAGAGTGCTAATGAAGAACTTTGCTTGACATAGATGGGTAGCTTGATACAGAGTATAGGAAGTCTCTGGGACAGGAGTCTATCCCTCTAGTGTGTCCTGTTTATTGTGGTGACAAGGTTTTTGTCCCTAGAGCGTGTAGCTCGGAGGGATTGGGATTTCTTTAGGTGTAGCATGTCCAACAGCTCTGGGTTTGACATAGCTTTATATGTTAGGCAGAGATCACCTCGGAGTAGGCGATATGCTACAGAGTAAAGCTGGAGTTTTCTGAGGTGGTCAGTGTAGGGCATTTGTTTGAGGCCAGTAATCCTCTTTGTGAGGTACTTCTGTGGCCTTTCCAGCTGCTGCAGATGTCTTGTAAGGTACATTCCAAAAGGGGCGTTGTACTCTATAATGGGTCTAATGAGTGATGAGTAGAGGAGAACAATGACCTCTTTTTTCCTGGATGAGAACCCTTTTATAATGAGGTGTGCCACGTAGAAGGACTTCCTGACTACTGTGGCGAAGTGACTATCAAAGGAGCGACTACTGTCCACCTGGGTCCCAAGGTCTCTTATCACGCATTTGGTGTTAAGTAGATTGCTGCCTATGTGGTAGTTCATGGGTACAGAGTTTTTACCATAGGGGATGACACTGCACATTTTGGCATTGAGCTTGAGGCCATGGCTCTGACACCAGGCATCTGTCTCAGTGAGGCCCTTCTGTAGGATGCCCACATAATTTGGAGACTTGACTATGGCTCCTAGTTTGCAGTCATCTGCGAACTTCATTAGCCAGAGGCCTTCTGTGTTAGCTTGTACTTCAGAGAAGTAGATACCAAACGGGAGAGGTCCCAGGACGGAACCCTGTGGTACTCCACTTGTCACTGCTTTGAGGTCAGATTTGGAGTCTGCAACTTTTACAGTGTGGGTTCTGTCAGTGAGCAAGTTGGCAACCCATCTTGTGACGTAGGGATTTATACCTAGTTTAGTGAGTTTAGCTATAATTCCAAAATGGGGGATGGTGTCGAAAGCCTTGGCGAGGTCAAGATAGGCTGTGTGACCCACCTTATCCTCATCCACAGCTTTGTTGACTGCCTCAAAGAAGTCGATCAGGTTCAGGAGGTATGATCTGCCTTTCACAAACCCAAACTGGGTGGTATCCAGTGTTTAGAGGTTACCGGTGTCTTTGTTTATGAGTTCCATGATGATACGTTCCATGGCCTTGCAGACCAGGCTCGTCAGGCTAATAGGTCGATAGTTCCCGGGATCAGTGGTGCCTTTTTATATTAGCTAAATCATTGTCCCCCCCCCCCCCCATAGAGCCTTTTTATATTAACTAAAAATTGTCCTCCCCCATAGTGCCTTTTTATATTAACTAAAACATTGTCCTCCCCATAGTGCCTTTTTATATTAACTAAAACATTGTCCTCCCCATAGTGCCTTTTTATATTAACTAAAACATTGTCCTCCCCCATAGTGCATTTTATAGAATTAACTAAAACATTGTCCTCCCCCATAGTGCATTTTATAGAATTAACTAAAACATTGTCCTCCCCATAGTGCCTTTTTATATTAACTAAAATATTGTCTTCCCCATAGTGCCTTTTTATATTAACTAAAACATTGTCCTTCCCCATAGTGCCTTTTATATTAACTAAAACATTGTCCTTCCCCATAGTGCCTTTTTATATTAACTAAAACATTGTCCTCCCTCATAATGCCTTCTTATATTAACTAAAACATTGTCCTCCCCATAGTGCCTTTTTATATTAACTAAAACACTGTCCTCCCCCTTAGTGCCTTTTTATATTAACTAAAACACTGTCCACCCCATGGTGCCTTTTTATATTAACTAAAACACTGTCCTTCTCCCATAGTGCCTTTTTATATTAACTAAAACATTCTCCTCCCCCGTAGTGCCTTTTTATATTACCTAAAACATTGTCCTTCCCCATAGTGCCTTTTTATATTAACTAAAACATTCTCCTCTCCCATAGTGCCTTTTTATATTAACTAAAACATTGTCCTCCCCATAATGTCTTTTTATATTAACTGAAACATTGTCCTCCCCCATAGTGCCTTTTTATATTAACTAAAACATTGTCCTCCCCCATAGTGCCTTTTTATATTACGTAAACCATACCATGTATTTAAACATATTGGAAACACTCACCATCCAACTCAACACCACATTCATGGGTGTCTATAATTACCCCACTATTAACTGGTTGTCGTATGGCACTAAACATACAGGCACAGAGATTTTGTAAACACAAACTCCCTACACAAGATTGTCAGTACTCCAACAAGGGGTGAAACCGTACTGGATCTGATCCTCACTAATATGGGAGAGTGTTGCACACCCCCTAGTGTAATGTCTTGTCTCGTAAGGTCACACAAAACGGTATCATTTGAAGTAAAAATAAAACCTGAAGCCCCAGCTAACCCTGGAATATTTAGGAACTACTCTAAGTTTAACATCCTACTGTTAAGTGGTGATCTGACAAAATTTCAAGTCCCTGTAATCCCTGAAAACACTGCTGCCTATGCAGAACTGTTCACAGAAACCCTGTACAAGCTTGTTAATAGCTGCATAGAGGCAGCTGTACCCACCAGCAAGAAGTATAGCACTAACTCAAAAAATAAGCCCCCCAGTGGAATCACGATATCATTCAGCTGTATAGCAGAAGGAAGATCATCATGGCAAAAATTAGGAGGTGCAGCACCCAGCAGGATAAAAGCACTCTTATCAAACTAAACAAACAACTCAGAGGACAAGTAAAGTCTACCAAAGCCAAATATGAGGTAAATTTGGCCTCCCAGGCCAAGGACAACCAAAAGGCATTATTTAGCTATGTCCACAACCTCAAAGGTAATCCATAGTTGTGTGCAGAGCTTATTGTAAATAGAGCCACCTGTACTGAACCAGAAGATATAGCAAATCTACTAGTCAACAAATTCAGCTGCAGCTTTACCCCCTCTCTCCCTATCAACCTTCTCTCAGGAAATACCATCAAATGTAACTTCCCTTACTATCTCTAGGGAATAGGTCCTTTATGCTGTCTTTAAGGTCAAGAGCACTGTGTCAGTGGGCCCAGACAGTATCCGCTGATGCCTTTTAAATAACATGAAATGAATAGCATTTCCTATCAGGCCCTCTGGAATTGCTGTTTGACTGTAGCCTCCAAACAGGGTTTGTGCCTCATGAATGGAGAGCAGCAACAGTCATCCCTTTTCACAAAGGTGGGCCATCTACAGACCCTGGAAAGTACAGACCCACAAGTCTCACTAATCTCATATGCAAAATAATGGAAAGAATTATCATGGAAATGGTCAATAATGACATATGAAGCCTCCAGACACTGGACCCAACCCAATTTGGTTTTATCAATGGCAGGTCATGCTTACTGAATCTGGTGGACTACTTTGAGAAGGTCAACAAAGCAATGGATGAGTACAGAATAGTTTACACTGCCGCCCTTTACCAGGCCAAGGCACTTGACACAATCCCACACTCCGGCATTGTTGACAGACTTAAGAGGTTAGGTACAAACCCTTATGTCAGCTGGTGGATAGCCATCTGGCTCACAGACAGGAATCCAGGAAGTAAAAATTGGGGAGTCCACCTCTACAAAGAGGCCAATCATAAGTGGAGTCCCTCAGGGATCGGTCCTGGGACTGTTCCTTTTTGGCATTTACTCTTCTGAAGTCAAAGCCAATGTCAGTGGCCTCTGGCTGACTAAATTTGCAGGTGATTGCAGATTAGGCACTGTGATTGACTCGCCCACCGAGAAAAATGCTCTCCAGGAAAAGGTGACAGACAAACAACTGGCGGCAATGCCATGGACTAAAACTAAATGCCAAGAAATGCATAATAGTATCCTTTGGGAAGTCATCAACCCTTGGTAAATATTGTATTGAGAGCACACCAGTAAGAGTTGACCCAGTAGTCAGAGACTTGGAGGACATGCATAGACAGTAATCTAGCCTTTGACTATCTTGTGGCTACAGTAGTGAGGAAATCATTCTATGTCGTGTAACTTATAAACAGAGGTACAAGGAGGTCATTGTTCCACTGTATTCGGCATTCATCAGACCTGTTATTGAGTACAATGCCCCTTTGGTATGTACCTAACCAGGCATAGCCAACAGTTGGAACGTCCACAGAGATTCATCACTAAAAGAATACAGGACGTAAGTAACATGTCGTGTGCAGACCGGCTTATGGCCCTACCCCTGTATTCTGTCTCCTACAGACTCTTGAGGGGAGATCTATGCCTGGCATACAAGGTATTATCAAACCTCAATCTGATGGACCTCCTGCATGTCTGCAAAACAAACAGCACCAGAATTACCCATTCTAAAGACTTAAACCTTGCCTGTGATATAAGTAGGACCTGCTGGAGAGATGGGTATATATCCCAAAGACACTACCCCTTCTCAGGAACAGACTCCCTATCCATGTGAAGCAGAGTTCCTCCCTAACCCAATTCAAATATAACTTGATTAGTTGGATGGGGAACTGGAAATTCATCCTTGGTTTGGCAGCTATGTCTCTAATGGGCACAGGCAGCCTGTAAATAGTTCATCCCCCAGGCCCCTGATTGTGTTTCACCTCTCAAGCCCCTGCTTACACTTAATTGTAGCAGCACCTGTTAGAGATTTGGGATGCATGGTTAGGCTTAAAAAGGCCCTTGTGGTCATTAGCCTAGTAAACACCTGTGAACCCACATGCAGCATTTGTGATTCCTGATGAATACCCTGCAAAGTATTTTGCCCTTCCTTGTTCAGGAACCTGGGTAATATTATTAAATAAAATGCGTTCTTTTACACATACCATTATCTGAAGTCCACACAGATGACTTCAGTGGTTTGTAATAGGTAAACATCACTCCTAATTCCAAGTATTACAATTAGGGCTTGGTGTTGCCATTAGTGGCTGAATGGTTCCCAGTGAAGTCATCCATGGAATCCTTGCAGGGGCTGTGGATGTAATCTCTAAGGGTCCTCGGAATTTCGAAGATGTCTCCCCTGATTATTTAGAGTAACTGTTGGCAGAGTTGGACACTTCCCATGGCTGGTCATTCACGTCCCTGGAGTAGGCCCACGATGTCATGGCTTTAATCACTTGTATGGGGTGCAGTGCTGATTTCAGTCTCATACTGGGTTTTGTCTTTTAGGCATGATGGCTACCATAGTATTCATGGTTCTGTTTGCTCATTTCATTATGCAGGTGTTGGATTGTGAGGTTTCATTGGTTTCGTAGCCACCACATTGAACTAGGTCGGCTTTTATTGTCATGCCCTTGTAGACAGCCTGTATTCTGACTGGACGTCCCCACTAATCTTCTTGTGAGTCTTTTCTTTGTTCATCTGGATCTATTGGCAGAACTTGATGATGTGTGCTTTATTTATGGGCTGGACAATAAGCTCAGACTCTCACATGGTACAAGGAGTATGAGCCCCCCCCCCCCCAAGAAAGGTTCCGTATTAGCCATGTAGAGCTTAGGGCAGTATGCCTTATGCTAAAGGCCTTGAGAATCTGCCTTTTCCAGGGTCTGTCATCATCCTGTCAAATAACCAGTGTGTCTTGTGGTATCTGAGCAGCAAAGACAGCATCAGGTCCTACCCCATGTGTGGAGAACAAATACTTGTTAGGCACTGAGCCATAGATAGGTGCATCCTGTCAACATTTTACAGCTACTTGGAAGTGAACGAGCTGACAGATACCCTTAGATTTTATTTTATTCGTTTGCTAACTGGGTAGACCAGCAAAGGCACAAGCCTCTTTTCTGAGGTGACCTGGAAGCTCTTGCTCATTTTTACAATAGCTAAGTGGAGATTAAGGGAATCAAATCCTGGACTGTAGGGTGAAGCTCATCAGTAGCTTGTAGCGTTAATATTTTGTACTAAGCTGCCATCAGCCTCTCCAGTTTCTTTTCTTTTACATAGACTATGGGAGGAGTGCCCCTTTCACATCCCAAATGTCACCACCAGCTGAGGTGCTGCCTGAGGAGGTGCTCAGGTTTAAGAGGATGGGACCGCACTGCATCTTCTTTCTTCAGGGAGCAAAAAGGAGTTGCACTTTTTAAGTTTGTTGCAAACCGTTTTACTTGTTGCCTTCCTACAACCAGCTGATAAATACTTTAGTCAAAGGCATCTCCATTTGGAGGAGTAGCTTTTACTACTGCTTGCTTCAAGAATGTCACTACCACAGACATTTGTGCTGTGGACAGTTAGTCCTCAGTGCACACCTTCACCAAGCATTAATTCTAAACTTTGACTCAGGGAATTAGGTTACATGTGGCCTTCATTAAGCATTAATGTTTAGGCCATGACTTATGGAGTCGGGCTACATTTGGGAAGTCAGTTTTCTTGGACTTTGAAATCTAAGCTTTGTCCTAGAGCAATCCTTTGACTCTTTCCACCCAGTTAATACTGCTTTGGAGTCATTTCAGCAAAGAACCGATCAAGGAGGGTCCTTCACATTACATGTATGTTTTTTAATGCGATACTCTTCCTTAATAACTCTAGAATGTTATCCTGTTTGGTTCTTCCATGAGAAGCTGCTGTTGGAATTCAGTGTAAATCAGTCAAGTTTGTATTCCTATTTGCTCAGTAATGTAGTGTCAGTTCCTCATAACTATTTCTTGATTTACAAGGGTTGTTTCATTAGTTGCAAAGGAAACAAACTGGCAGGGTCCTGGAACAAGCGTTTGTACTTGTTTGGTGTCTTACTTCATGGCTTGCCTCTGCCAGAACTATGAAGGTCCCCAACAGTGGCATTTTGCTGAAGATAAAAATGCAGAATTCTGATTACTGCAATACACAGGTTAGGAAACTCCAAGGAAAGACCTGAACGTAGATGGTTCATTCTGAAGCTTGTCAAGGCATTTAACCTTGTAGTTTAAAATATGATCTGAAGTAGTTAACTTCATTTTATCTGCAACCTGTGGGTATTCGGATCCATATCAGATCCGAGCCACCAACTTTTTTTCTAGCATTTGCTCCAAGCTCCGAGCTCCTCCCCTACCCATAATGCACTACCATCTCCTACCTTCCCTCATAACTCGTTTGCCACGTCAGTAGTGAGCATCGTTGTCTCCTTCACTCTGAGATCAGGGATAGTAAGTTTAAAAATACTTTGTCTTTAGTGTGTCTGAGTTAGTTGTTTCCCTTCCTCCCCCACTAGTATATCGCTTGTTCATCGGTTAGTTTAAAAAAAAAAAAAAAAAGTGTTTGCTGTAAAACTCTGTAGAGTAGTTGTTAGGCCTGCCCTTCCCCTACATGTGTTTTGTGTGTGGTGATCTTGTAGGTAGTGCTGTTTGGTGCAGGACCATGGCTGATCAGCCAAAATCAGTATTTAAGAAATGCACAGTGTGTGGCCATAAGCTCTCCCCAGCTGATGGTCACACTCTGTTTGTTATTTGTTTGGGAGTGTCCCATTTGTCGACACAATGTGCAATCTGCACTGGGTTCAACCCTAGAGCCCTCAGGGATCGGAAGGCCAAATTGGTAGCCAAAGGCCTTCTCCCTGCATCTATGCTGGAGTCTGCCACAGCCTCGGTACCCATTACTCAACCTCCCACCCAGAAAGGGACTCCCATTTCTTTTGGTGCTGGGTCAGGCAAGGAAAAAGCTACAGTCTGTGTAGCGGACAAAGACAAGGACAGAGAAAGGCACAAGGAGGACAGGGACAAGAAAGGGGATAGACCTCGCAAGAGATCCCCAGACAGGGAGCTCTTCCTTAGTCCCCCTTCTAAGTCCATGAGTCCAGTTTCTCCACAGCTTCGGTCTCCTCGTTTTTCACCGGAGCCGCTGGAACCTTCGGATCCGAGGCCTTCCTCGCCCTCACAGCGCAGACCAGCCAGATCCGAGTCTCTGGCTTCTTCGCAATCAAATCGGAGCTTATCAGACTTAGACATGGACAGGATGATGCAGAGATTCATTCAGACCCAAATACAGATGGGAGTCTTGCCAGGCCCCTCTCCCACTGGAGGGGGGACCTCCATGCCTTTTTTCCACCCCATCTCTCCTTCCCCGATCCATACTTTTGCTTCAGGGCTCTTGGATCCGAGATTTTTTGGTAGCTCGGTGCCAACGGTTCCCCCAACCTCGACTCCAGCTGTTACCTTGAGCTCCTCGGATCCGACTAGTTCAGAGCCAAGTGACTCTTCAAGCCGCGGACAGGGAGTCTGACCCGAGGGAATGGATTCTTCGGCTCCGCCTCTTGTGGATCCGACCCGTTTCCTCGGACCTCAGGCTACCCTTGCTAGGCTCCGGTTCCTGCTTCGGATCCGGGGAGGGCTTCTTCCTTGCTGGGTGCCAAGGTGGTACGCTCTCCTTCGGCATTCAGAGTAGTGGGAGAGGGTTCTCTCCCAGGGATTGAGATCCCAGCCCATCCCTTCGGATTGCACCCAGACCCCTCTGGATTTGGCGACGACTCCTTTCATCCTGTCTCAAGGACAGCTCATGCCAGAGGACCCCCAGGTTATTCCCCCTGAGAAATGCCCTGCGGCTCACAAGTCCTCTTCAGAGAGTCCCACTGAAGAGGGCCACCGTAAGCGCAGGTGCAAAAGGAGGCACTTGGACTCCCCCAAGTACCTCACTGTGGACACTGACTTAGATGAAGGAGAAGGTCCCCACAGGTCACCTCCCGTAGACGTCTCCTTTGGAGACATCATGGAGATCCTCCGCCAGAGGGGAGGTTGGTCAGCCCCAAAACCTTCTGGGGATGAATCAGTATTCCTGGAGGCCTTTGGCACGGGTCCATCTACTTCCTGGGTGTCTCCGCCAGCGGACCCCTTGGTGGACCTTATCACCACGCAGGCATGGAAGGAGACTGACACCATAGAGCCCATCCCCAAACGCCCCGACAAGATTTTATCTCCCCCTACTGACAGACAACCTTGGTCAAAAGGAGCCCCAGTTGACACTATGTTGGTCACAGCGGCCACCAAGAAGGAACTAGCGCAGGAGCATTCCTCAGTCCACCCTCCAGACAAGGAGCCCAGGTCGGTGGATAGGTTTGGGAAGCACGTTTATTCCTCAGCGACCTCAATCCGTGTGCTGAACTATTTGGCACATGTGATCCGGCTTCAGTGAGACCTTGTATCGGAATTCACAGAGTCGCCTCCAGAGTCCTTATCGCCGCAGGACAAACAGCTTTTCTCTACGAAAATGTCTACTCTGAAGTCAGTATCAAACACGTCTATGCGGCTTCTTTCCCATGCCATGGAAGGAGCAGCTAGGGTTGCCAGGACAGGCATAGCCATGAGGCATCACGCCTGGTACAGGTTGTGTCAGTTGGCGGTCCCTTTCAAGGCATCATTTATTAATGCTCCCTACGACAGTTCTTCCCTTTTCGGGAAGACAGTACGTGACACACTTGTCCAGAGCGAAAAAGACAGAAAGACTATGTCTGCCGTCAGGATCTGTTTCTCTAACCCTTAGTGGTCCTTCTCTAGGAATCAAAGAGGGCAAAAGAAGATGTGGTTCCGAAAATATCAGTTTTCCCGGGATTCTCAGGACAACTATTCCCCCAGAGGCAGAGGGGGACAGGATCGACGCCGACCCAGAGGTAGAGGGGGTCCCAGGAATTTTGGGTCTAGGGAACCTTTTTCTGATAGACCCGCTCAGCAGCCCAGAGGGTTGCCCGGCTGTCCTACTCTGGAGGCAGTCTGGGGGAGATTTTCCTTACACCCAGCGGCATGGGAGTCCATAACGACAGATCGCTGGGTGTTACAGATTATATCCAGAGGTTACACTATCCCATTTGTTGCCCCTCCAAATGTTCCACCCGCTCACAGGGAGGCCGCAGCTCTAGAGGTTTCAAAGCTGCTTCTCAAACGAGCCATCAAACAGGTCCCCCCCAACCAGACCGGATCAGGTGTCTACTCAAGGTTTTTTTTAGTGCCAAAAAATACGGGGGACCACAGGCCCGTTCTATACCTGCCAACTTTGAGCCTGTCTGTCGCCAAACAGAAGTTCCGGATGGTCACCCTACAAGTCCATTCTACCTTATCTCTGTGAGTGCGACTGGATATGCTTGTTAGACCTCCAGGATGCTTACTACCACATTAAGATCCACAGAAGCTCCAGGAGGTTTCTGCGCTTCCGGCTGGGAGCCAGTCTCTTTCAGTTCAAAGCCCTACCCTTTGGTCTCACCACAGCCCCCAGGTTGTTCACCAAGGTAATGGCAGTTGTAGCGGCTCACCTGAGGCTTCAGGGTATTCAGGTATTTCCTTACCTGGCTCTTCGCTGCGCCCAACAAGCGTCTTCTTTGTCTGGCCCGAGACTACTTTATTCTGTTGGCAGCTCTATTGGGGATTACAGTCGGTGTTCAAAAATCCCAGTTGCAACCAGTACAAGTTTTAGACTTCATCGGGGCACAGCTAGACACTTTGCAGATGAAAATATTCTTAACTCCAGACAGTATCTTACACCTCAGGTGCCACATAGCTCAAATAGTGAACTTCAAGTCTCCAAAGGCGAGTGAGGTTCTCCAGGCACTGGGCTCCATGGCTGCCTCTGTATTGATTCTCCCTTGTGCGCGCCTTCATATGCGGGTTCTTCAATGGACTCTGGCTGTTCAATGGTCTTGGCTAGACCTGCCCATGGAATTTCCAGTCAGGATCAGTCACGTCTGCAGGACATCTCTTCTTTGGTGGTTAAATTCACTGGAGATTATAGAAGGACGTCACTTCGTGTCATCTCCAGTCCAAGCCACAGTGACCACGGACGCCTCCCAACTCGGGTAGGGTGGAAACTGTTCGGGAAGGACAGTCCAAGGCACGTGGTCCCAGTCAGAGACCAAGTTGCATATAAATATTCTAGAGATAAGGGCGGTGCTTTTAGCGTTGGAAGCCTTTCACACTGTCCTCCCTCTCGGACTGATTGCAATTCAGTCAGACAACATGTCGGTGGTCTGGTATATCAACAAGCAGGGGGGAACCAGATCCTATCCCCTATGTCGTGAGGCAATGAGAGTGTTGGAGTGGGCTATTTCTACCGGCTGGTTTCTGATAGCAATGCACATCCTGGGGCGCTCCAATATTTTAGCGGACAGATTGAGTCGGGCTATTCTGATGCCATACGAGTGGTCTCTGAAACCGTCAGTAGCGGAGGAGATATTCCTTGCATGGGGTCAGCCTTGCTGTGATCTCTTCCCATCTCCTTCCAACGCGAAGTGCAGCGAGTTTTTCGCTCTGATTCCCTCACCAGGGGAAGCCCCCAGAGACACTGTAGTCCATGCTTGACCCCCCGGGCTTCTGTATGCTTACCCACCATTGCCACTCATTCCGAAGTTTCTTCAGAAAGCTTGCCGACTGCGGTGCAAAGTTATCCTCATTGTCCCGTTCTGGCCTCATCAGGTTTGGTTCCCATTCCTTTGGTCTCATCTCTTAGCTCCTCCGTGGGTTCTGGATCTCTGCCTGGATCTAATCTCCCATCCTTCAGGTGTCCGCCCACCTGACCTGGGCAGCCTCAAGCTGACAGCTTGGTTGCTGCAGTTCCGTTGATCGCCAGGACTCCCGGTCTTTCATCCCCGGTAAAATCCATACTGGTGGCTTCTCTTAAATATTCCACTAGGAAACTTTATCGCAGTAAATGGATGCATTTTTCCATTTGGGCCTCACAGAGAAACCTAGATCCCTTTACAGCCCCTGTTCCAGCAGTGTTGGATTTCTTGTCTGGTATTTTTCAGCAAGGAGCTAGCTCCTCCACAGTGAAAGTACAATTGGCAGCCATTTCTAATTTTCATGTTGGTGAATACAACATTGCCTTAGCCTCTTCTAGGCTGTATAAGGCTTTAATTAAAGGCACTTTTCATTTGCGCCCTCCTGCCAAGGATTCAGTGCCCCCTTGGGACCTTACTTTTGTCCAACAGGCATTGGTGGCTCTTCCATTCGAACCTGCAGCATCGGTGGATTTAAAATTTTTATCCTGGAAGACAGCTTTCCTAGTCGCCATTACATCAGCTAGGAGGGTTTCCTGAGCTTCAAGCTCTGTCTGCCATGCCTCCTTATTTGGTCTTCCATAAGGATAGGGTCTCTTTCCGCACTAATCCTTCCTTCTTACCTAAAGTGGCATCTGAAGCAAACATAAACCAGTCCATTAATCTGCCTGTTTTCTTTCCTAATTTCCAAAACAAGGGTGAATACAAACTTCATTTGTTAGATGTTCATAGACAACTTTGCTTCTGTCTTCCTAGAACAAAATCATTCCGCAAGTCTGGCCAGATGTTCGTTTCCTTTTCCAAATCCTTTTTGGGAAAAGCTATTTTTAAGGTTTCTTTGGCCAGATGGATCACTCTTTGCATTTTGCATGTCTACAAAACAAAAGGTTTATCTCCTCCTGGTATTGTTAAAGCTCACTCTACCAGGTCCATGGCGACTTCTGCTGCCTTTTGGTCTAGGGTTCCTTTGGACGACATTTGTGCAGCAGCAACCTGGGCCAATTCACATACATTCATTTCCCATTACAAATTAGACCTGATTTCTAGAGGTAGAGCATCCTTTGGCTCTGCGGTGCTCAGGAATAGCCTTCCATAAGGTCCTCCCAGGATTGGAGTAGCTGGGGACTCTGTCCCACAGGTTGCAGATAAAATGAAGTTAACTACTTCAGGTAAAGAAGTTATGTACTCACCATAATATTCCATCTGAGTAGTTATACTTCATTTTTCTGCAGCCTTCCCTCCCTCCGTCCCTCGGACCTTGTCCTGTCAATATACAGGTTTGGTTCATTGGGCTGAGTTGCTTATGTATTTAGTTGTAGCAAACTCGATTTGAGGGAAGGTAGGAGATGGTAGTGCATTACGGGTAGGGGAGGAGCTCAGAGCTTGGAGCAGATGCTAGAAAAAAAGTTGCCGGCTCAGATCTGATATGGATCTGAATACCCACAGGTTGCAGAAAAATGAAGTATAACTTCTCAGATGGAACGTTATGGTGAGTACATAACTTTTTTTTTTTCAATGGTCATAGGTACGATTGTGTTTCCTTATACTTTCCCTAGTGTAGTAATGGCTTAATTTCCTGCTATGTTGCCTTGCTGGGAATGAGGACAGTTTTGGGGCTGGGAGGCTGTAGCTTTGCATTCTGCAGTATAAGCTAATTCAAAAGATGTAGTGTTCTAATTCAACTATGTATTGTCATGCGCATGAGAAAAACTTAAAGAATCGGACTGATACATTTAAAGCAGTATGATGT
>NC_056737.1:1413102615-1413105115 GCF_019279795.1 Protopterus annectens | reverse complement strand
TTGACTTGCACATCAATAATTGCATTAGGAAGACTTACCAAAAACTGGGTCTTCTATACAGAAAGTTCCTCACTGCCAAAGCCAAAGAAACCCCGTCTCATACTTGTCTCCTACCCAGTCTGCTATGTGGTTCTCAACTACTCAAATCTTAGCAATACTCTTCTAGCTAAACTCAACTCAACCTATAAAAAGGTAGCCAGATTTTCTGCCCAACACACGTATAAAAAACATTATTGCATCTCACTCAAGCACCAAAATTGGCTAGAACTACCACACCTGCTTCTACTATCACAGCTCCAGATTATACACTCTTATTTTATACCATCCAAACTATTGCCCTAATCTATCCTCCTACATAGCTCACTACTCTCCAACTAGATCACTTCGAAGCTCAGACCAAGACCTGTTACTAATCTGCAAACCTAGGACTAATATGGGGATGTAACTTATATAGCTACCATCCTACTATTGCATGGAATAAGCTTCCTCTTCATATCAGGTTACTAACTCATCCTAAACAATTCAAAGCAGCTGCTGTAGAACACTTAACTCTTTGGTTGTGCCTCTGTTCTCAACCCACTTAAAATGTGTTCACATCCCAAAACTTCCCACAATCTGCCCAATCTCTGTCCTCCACTCTCCAATGTTTCTACTTCCCCACCCCTAGCTTTTCCCTACATGATATTCTCACTAATAGGTTCATAGGTTCATATGTTCATAGGTTGGTACTAGGCTATCGGCCCTAGGGCGTATGCAAGCCTAGCCATAACAATTCCCTGGATATTTCTTCCCACAATATTTACTTCTCTGGATCCCTGTCTAGCAATATAACTCTAACCCTAGCAGTGCTCTTTTCCCATTAAAATACCTCCTCAAATACACTTTGCACTGCAAAATACCTCCTCTAATACTGCCACCTAATTACATTGAATGCTCTACTACTGAGCTAATACTCTAATTAATGATGGCTTGTATATATAACAAAAAGGTTAATTTTTTATTTTTTTCAATATTTTTACTAATGTTCTTGAAATTGCCTTTCTGTATAAAATATATGTAATTTTTTTCTTTGAACTTCTGAATATTTAAATATCAATGTCTTGTATAATGTTTTTGGAGCTTTTCTCCCCAGGCCTCCGGTAAAAAGGGCTATTAGCAGCTCAGTCGGACTGTTCCTGGTCAACAAATGTAAAATAAATAAATATTGATCACTGTTGAAGTGGACGTAGCTGTATGGGTTATATCCTGCCAAAGATACAACAGCCGTCCAGCTTCCAAAGCCTTAGGGCACCTTCTACGTGCTCAAATTGTTGGCTTTATCTGAGCTGTCTAAAAATACAGGTTTGAGCCCCAAGGCCTTCAGAGGTTTCCTGCCATTGAAGACTGTGCTCTTCTGCAAGCTTTTGAGGATTATGGTTTGCTTGTGCTATTCCGTTGCTGGACAGATAACTTCCCATTGGTGGAAAACCTTCCATGTCCAAATATTTTTTTCTTTAATTTTACTTTCCTTGTTAGGAAAGTTATTTTTCTTTTAGAAACTTGTGTTTTAACAAACTGTCTAGAGACTTGACTGTACTTTTAAATGGGAGTGTACTTTTTCCTGTCCATTTGAAAGTTGTTAAAATAAGTGGAAAACCATTATTCTCTTGAAAACAATATGTTGATTTTGCTTATGAGGACTGGCAAAGTTTTTTTACTATGTTTTTATTGGGAAAAGTAACTTTTTACAACTTCAAAATTTTGCTGGCTTATGCTGCTAATACTGAGAGGAAACTTCGCAACCGTATGTACGAGCATTTGTATGCAATAAAGAAAGTAAAAATGTAAAACGCCCTGGCCAAGCACGTTGCACAATTTCCTAACCACAGGTTTAAGTTTATTGTCGTTGATCAAGTACAGAGAGATGTTAGAGGTGGACCAGATGCCCTAAAACTTGAAGAGTTGGAGTTAGCCTGGCAAATTAGGCTTAATGCTTATAGTTTGCCAGGTTTAAATGAAGGTTGTGTTATTAGTAGTATTTTAAAATTAAGAAGTTTAAAACATTAATTCTTATACATATATATACATTCCTTATTTATTTATTTTTTTTATATATTTTATTTTTGTAAACGTTATAGTTTTATATTTTATGTAGGGCTTAGTGTACTATTCAATTAGTTACGAGGGTGGTATTTTTAATGTACTGTCACTTTAAAGTATTGTGTTTAAACACATCCTGATTGGTTACTTTTTTGTATTTAAATGTACAATGTGGTTTTTAAATTGTCTGATGAAGTTTGTGTAGTGGCATAAACGAAAAGCGCTTAACATTAACTCAAGTGTGTGTCTCTTCATTCTGCTCTCTGGTTTACTTAGTTTGTCGTTTTTGTGCTTTTCAACTAGTCTTTATGCTGCTAATATGCCCTGTGAAAGTGAGACTGTTTTTGTGTGTGTGTGTGTGTGTATATATATATATATATATATATATATATATGTGTGTGTGTATATGTGTGTGTATATA
>NC_056737.1:1412945156-1412986151 GCF_019279795.1 Protopterus annectens | reverse complement strand
CAGTGAATACACTCGAACATCTACATTTATGGTAGGTACACAACTGTACTTTTCAGCCCATTCTAGACTTCAATGGGTTCAACCAGTATTTTTGTTATACTATGCCAAGCATCAGACAAAGCAATAAATATGACATGAAGCAGCGCACACTGTATTAAATCACTTCTAGTACCTTGGCAAAAAAATGTCAAAGGAAGGGTTCTGTTATGTTTGACTTTGGATGATCTCTTCGCATGTAGTTATATCCTTTCTCCTCTAAGGCATCTGCAGGACACTTCTGGACATGAGGAACACCTTTCAACACATTAACAGTCTTAGATCTATGCAGATTTTCTGCACTTTGATTTGGAGTGGTATTCATTTTCAGTGCAGAATGCTGCCACTTGATATTTCTTGGGTATCCAGAGTTGCTAGCTGTGCGTTATTGGTCATGATGACAAAAGTCTTGCAGAAGAGTTAATGTTCTACCTGCGTGACTGACTCCTGATAGGTCTGTCCAAAGACTTCCTGGAAATGTTTCTGCAGTGGTGATCCCATGCTTGCAATTCCTGAGTCTTCACAAATTGGAGAGTTTTGTCAGACTCCTTAGAAAATGTTCATTATCAACTCAAAGCCCAACAATCTTCATTAACAGATATTTTTGCCCTTAGAGAGAGGTTTGGGAAGTCATAGGCTTGGTTGTGTGAGAGAGAAAGATGGCAGAGCAGGATCCAGGTGCAGATTCTGTTGTGTCTTCTGGACTTAACGGTTGCTGTGATCTTTCTGGGACCATTTGTAGCTGAGGATGCAGGTGTTGTGGTGAATTGTGAGATGTCAGTGGTTTTAGTGCCAACAGAGGCTGAAAGACCTTTTGATGTTGAGATCTTGATCTTGTTGCCTTGTCATGTAGTGACGGACAAGTCCTGACCATCATTGTGGTAGGCCTTCCTTATCTGCACCCAAGCCTGTTTGGAGGTTTTGCTCTGATGGCTAAATTTTTGAAAAGCTCACATAGGATCTCAAATGGTGACAGAGGTGTGGTCCACATGGAGAGGGGGGGCTCCATATCAAGCACTTATTGCCAAGAGCCATTCTTCTGGTCCTGATCATTCGGATACAAGGGTGCAAAGATGTTTCTCGTCATTAAAAACGTAGATCTCTTGTATGGTACCAAAACAAGCTTAGAACTATAGTATGATTTAGCACTTATCCTTTCTAGGCACGTTTATTGAGGATGTACAAGATATTTTGAGGGAATCCAGGAAGCCCTACACAAGATAGTGTTCTTTCATTGGAGTTGTAGTAGATACTAGGAACCCAAGCTCTGCACAGGTGTCACTGGTTCTTGCCTGCTTGTTAAACCTATGCAAAACAAGTCTATCCTATGCCCCTTTAAAGGTGTATGCCTCTCTTAGATCTGTATTTGTGCCTCTGGACTTATCTTTCTTTCTCCACATCAGTGGAACACTTCCTTAAGGGAGACTTGCATTTTAGACTCCCAAGAAGATCTCTCCACCATAAGTGCTGTACCTTGCACTGGAAAAGCATATGCTTCTATGTTCATGCAAGGAGCTTTCATCCCTATGAAATGTTTGTCACGTGAGATTGCTTTGCTAGTAGATTGGACCTCGGCTGGGTATAGCTGAGAACTGCAGGCCCTCATGCTTATGGAATGTTTGTCTCAGTCGTTCATAAGGTCAGTCACACTGTGAACTAACCCATTTTTCATGACGATGTTAGTGACAGAACTGTACTTGAACTAGTCTGTGCAGTTTTCGTTGTTCTTACCGTCTCCTCAAAGTAAGAGGAAAAGATTTTTCATTCACTGGATGTTCATAGACAACTGCAACTGTTTGGAAAGCTGTCATCTGCTGCTTCTTTATCAGGTGGACTTCTGTTTCGTCTTGCTGTGATGAGCTTTGAATGCATTTTCTTAAGAGACAATCCTTGTAGTATTTTAATTCATTTAATGCCATTTTTACGATTATTTTTTACTCCACAGGGACAGAGAACAAGTGTGTTGGCTTACTAGTTTAAATAGAAATGTGGAAAGTAGTTGTGTTTCTTTTCCTGTTTCTGGTATCTTGTTTGCTCCTTGAAGTGGTAAGCAATGATGAGTTCTTGTGTCATCTAGGTAGGTATATCTGCAGGTGTATTTACTGCATTTTGAAACATGGAGGCAAGTGAGTGGCTGATGAGTAGGATATACTACAGTTTATGCTTGAATCCATTTTTAGATGAGTATTTTCTTGCTTTCTGTGTATGGATTTAGACATTCTGTATGGCATTTTAATGTGCTAGCTAAATGAGGTTGGGTCAGTGAAATTAGTTCAGGGTGCTTCTTTTCATTCACTTGGTTGATAAGATTACTAAGTGGGACCTTTAATTGGATGTAATTTGTTTATTATGTGTTATGTACTTGCAGAGAGCTGTAGTCATTCTGGAGTTTATTTTGTACTCTTGAGTGGAGATCTGATGGAATTTAGGAACAGAATGCCTGCAGAATACATGGTTAGATTAGGAGCAGGATGTTGTCAGTGTACATGGTTTGGTTGGTGTTTGCAAGGCATAAGCTGAGGTCATTTAATAAGGTGGAGAATAGAATGGGTTCCAGTGCTCACTCCTGTGGAACACCTCGAGAGACGACCACTGCTTTGTGGAATTGTTTGCTGTAACTTGAAATGTACTGCTGTTCAGATATTTAATAAGCTATTCAAGCAATGCAGAAATTGGTTTGATACTATTTTTTCATGATTTTTGCAAAAGTGTTTAGAAAACAGATGAGTCAGCTGTTAACAGAGTGGGTGTGGTTTGCTTGCTTATGAACTGATATTATAACTGCACATTTCCATTTCTAATGTAGGGTACCTGTACAGATTGATAGTGTTTAATCTGTGCAACACACTTTATTATAATGAGATCTGCAGTAGGTTTTTGAAAAAGAGATTCATCTTCAGGATACTGTTTCTAATACATTTGTTGTAGTTATTGAATTAATGCCTCAGATACGTAACTGCAGACTGTGTGACTGTTAAACTGGCCGCTATTAATAGACATGTAATGTAGTAGCAGCCAGCATTACATTTTTGGTGTTCCTTACTACCTTTCCTAGCAAAACGGTTTGCTTCCTTTCTCTCTACACCCTTTTCAGATAAACTCTCGTGGTCAGCATAAATGTTGATAGATATTTATGTTGATCTGAAGTAGTTTACTTCATTTAGTCTTCAATCTGTGGGTTACGGATCTGTATCAGATTCGAGCTGGCAATATCTACTAGCATCAGCTCCGAGTTCCAAACTCCTTCCCTTACCCATAATACACCTCCACTGCCTTCCGTCGCCAGATCTCGTTTGCTGCGAATTGCTTCAGCATTGTGTCTATTGAGCTCCAACTAGTCAGTGGGTTAAACCTTCATGAGTAGCTTTTTTTCTAAAAATTTTTTGTCAATTAGTGTAGGTCCCCTTTCTCCTCCCCTCGCTTGGTGCGTCGAGTGTTAGAGTTTTAGGTTAGTTAGAGCAGTTGTACTGTTATGTAGTTTGTAGCCCCCCCCCCCCACTGTTTTTTCCTGTATATGAGTGTGGTGAGTGGGTGTGTGTGTGAGTTAGCAGAAAGAAATTGCCTGTTTTTTATTAGGCTATCTTTCTTAATTGGTATGGCTGAAAAGCTTGTTTTCAAGCGTTGCACAGAGTGTGGCCATAAGTTATCCCCAGCGGATGGCCACACTCTGTGTGTGTGTTGTGCTTGGGCATGGCCCATTTGAGTGTGGACTGCAACATATGTGCGGGCTTCAACCCCTGCACCTTGAAAGACAGAAAAGCCAGGTTAGCCCTCAAAGGCCTTCTTCAGACTCTGTTTCCTCGTCTCCGGCTTCTGTGACCGCCTCTCCCTCTGGCTTCTCCTCCCTCCCAGGCTGGGACTCAACCCTCCTTTAACAAAGCCTGTGGTAGCAGAGCAGAAAAGAGGGAGAGAGAGGGAGAGAGAGTCGAAGATGAGGGAAAAGAGAAAGAGGTCTCCGGACCTTGCTTCTCCTACCAAGACACCACGGATCCATGATTCCCCACAGCACCAATCTCAGAGGTTCATATAGCTTCTCGGGCCTCGGTGCCCCGACCCGTCAGGTCGGAGTCTGTGGCCTCGTCGCAGTCCACCCGCTCCTTTTCTGACTTGGATCTGGATAAAACGATGAAGCGTTTTATCTGTACACAGATCAAGATTGGGGGGGGGGGGGGCTCACTTCCCTTTTTTCAACCTATATCTCCTTCTCCAGTCTGACTTTTGGGTTCGGAATACTCTGATCCAAGGTTGGCTTTGGTCAGGGGGTTGGCGCCAACAGTACCTGCTTCCTTGATGCCGACAGCTGCTTGGAGCATTTTGGATCTGACCAGCTTGGATCCGAGCCGCTCTCAGAGCCAGAGCTTGGGTGTGTGATCCGAGGGAGTGGAACCTTTTCCATCGGCTCTGACTTTGTCGAGCCAGGTTTCATCCCTCGGAGCTCCATCTACCTCGGGCCCGGCTCCGATTCTGTCGTCGGACCCGGGGAGGCTGGTCTCCTTATTAATTTCTCAGGAGGTTCGCTGTCCTTCGGTGTTCATCATGGTAGAAAGGGTTCTCTGTCGGATCGAGACCCCCTGACTGCCCCCTTGGACTCCTCCCAGACTCCCACGGCTTTGTCTATGGTCCCCATCGTTTTACCAAAGGGACAGCCCGTGCTCGAAGAGCCCCATACGGTTCCCCCTGAGGAACAAGTGGCTTGTGAACTCCCCCCGGAGAGCCCCATTGGAGACGTACCTCATAAGCATACATGCAAGAGGAGGCACTTGGACTCCCCCAAGTCCCTCACCGAGGATACGGACTTAGATGATGGAGAGGGTTCCCATAGGTCACCTCCCGAGGATGTCTCCTTTGGAGACATCATGGAGATCCTGCACCAGCGGGTAGGTTGGTCTGCCCCCAAACCCTCTTCTGATGAGTCTGTGTTCCTGGAGGCTTTTGGCATGGGCCCATCTACTTCCTGGGTGTCCCCTCCCACGGATCCTTTGGTGGATCTGGTTACCTCGTGAGCATGGAAGGAACCAGACACCATGGAACCTATTCCAAAAAGACCTGATAAGATCCTTAGCGCCCCCCCCCCCATAGGCCAGCTTGGAGTAAGGGCTCCCCCGTAAACACCATGGTGGTAGCAGCAGCAACTAAGAAGGAACTTGCTCAGGAGAGTTCCTCTGTCCACCCTCCTGACCGCGAGTAGCTGATGATGGACTGCCTAGGTAAGCAAGTTTACGCTTCAGCTACCTATTCGATTAGGGCACTGAAAGACCTGGCCCAAGTCACCAGACTCCAGTGCAACCTGGTAAAGGAGTTGGAGGAGTGTCCACCCAAGTCCATGTTACAGGAGGACAAGGCTTCGTACTCCATGAGGATGGCCACTTTAAAAGCAGTCTCCAACACATCCATGCGACTCCTTTTGCATGCTATGGAAGGAGCGTCTAGGGTGACTGGATTCAGCATGTCCATGAGGCACAACGCCTGGCTCAGGTTATGTGATTTTTCAGAACCCTTCAAGGAGTCCTTTGCCAATGCCTCTTATGATGGCTCTACTCTGTTTGGTAAGACCATCAGAGACACTAGTCTAGAGTGAAAAGGATGGGAAGACACTGTCTGCCATCTTGATCCGCTTCTCGAACCCTCAAAGGTCCTTTTCCCAGAACCAGAGAGGGCAAAAGAAGATGTGGTTCCAGAAGTCACAGTATTCTCGGGACACTCAGGGCTCTTCTTCCCCCAGAGGCAGAGGAGGACAGAATGGATGCCGGCCAAGAGACAGAGGGGGTCCCAAGAATTTTGGGTCTCGAGAACCTTTCTCGGTCAGACCCGGGCAGCTACTCTGAGGGGTTGCCCGGCTGCTCTACTCTGGAGGCAGTCTGAGGACGATTGTCCTTGCACCTAGCAGTATGGGAGCCCATAACATCAGACCGCTGGGTGCTTCAGATCATATCCAGACGGTACTGTATCCCCTTCGTGGGTTCCCCCAAATCTCCCAGACACCTCCCGGACGTACCACCCACACAAAGGGAGGCAGCGGCGCAGGAAATTTCCAAGTTGCTAGAAAAACGAGCCATCGAAACCGTCTGCCCAGATCAGTCCAGGTCAGGTTTCTACTCCAGGTTCTTTTTGGTGCCAAAGAAAATGGGGGACTTAAGGCCCATTCTGGACCTCTCTACCGTGAACCTGTCAATTGCCAAAGAGAAGTTCCGGATGGTCACATTACAGTCCATCATGCCATACCTGCAAGAGACTAACTGGATGTGCTCGTTAGACCACCAGGAAGCTTACTATCACATACAAATGCACAGAAGCTCCAGGAGGTTCCTCTGCTTCCGGATAGGAGTATATTATTATCAATTCTGAGCCCTACCCTTTGGTCTCACCACAGCCCCCAGGGTGTTTACCAAAGTGATGGCAGTGGTAGCGGCTCACCTGAGGCTTCAGGGGATTCAGGTGTAGCCATACCTGGACGATTGGCTCCTCATTGCTCCCACCAGGCGTCTACTCTCCCAAACCAGGGATTATTTCCTGACTCTTGCCCTGCGTTTGGGGATCACAATCAACACATCCAAATTTCTCCTAGATCCTGTACTGGTGATAGACTACATTGGTGCCAGCATAGATACTATTCAATGCAAAATTTTCCTGACCTCGGAGAGAATTCAAAACCTCAGGATGCATGTTTCCCTAATCTACCACTCTCATCTCCCTGTGACGGAATTGGTGTTGAGAGCCTTGGGCTCGATGGCAGCGACCATAGCTCTTCTCCCGTGTGCCCGGCTACACATGAGAATTCTACAGTGGACTCTAGCTGTACAATGGTCCCTTTTGGAACTGCCCTGGACCTATCCAGTCCAACTCAGTCGAGTCTGTCGGTCGTCCCTCATATGGTGGATGTGCTCTCCGGACATTTTAGAGGGACGACCCTTTGTTCCAACCCTGGGCCAAACCACAGTGACCATGGATGCCTCCCAACTCGGGTGGGGGGGCATTGTTCGGGCAGAACAGTCCAAGGCCTGTGGTCCCCCATAGAGACCAGCTTTCACATAAATGTCCTAGAGATGAAGGCAGTCCTTCTAGCGTTGCAGGCCCTTCATGCCTTTCTTCCTCTGGGAACAATTGCCATTCAGTCAGACAACATGCCAGTGGTCTGGTATATCAACAAACAGGGAGGGACCAGATCTTACCCCTTTTGTCACCAGGCCATGAGAGTGTGGGAATGGGTGATCTCACTTGGTCTCTTTCTCATCGCAACGCACATTCCGGGATGGTCCAACATTCTAGTGGACAGGCTCAGTCGGACCATTCTGATGCCTTACAAGTGATCTCTGAATCCGTCAGTAGTGGAACAGATCTTCAGCAATTGGGGTCACACTTGCTGCGATCTCTTCACATCTCCTTCCAATGCGAAATGCAGCAAGTTTTTCGCTCTGAACCCTCTGCCAAGGGAGTCCCCCAGAGACACTCTAGTTCATGCTTGGCCTCCCGGCCTTCTGTATGCTTACCTGCCAGTACGTGGAATACAAACTCCACATGTTGGATGTTCATAGACAGTTACGATTCTATTTACACAGGACAGAAAAGTTTCTGTAAATCTGATCAATTGTTTGTATATTTCTATAAACTTTTTCTGGGGAAACCTATCTCTAAGGTCACTATAGCTAGATGGATTTCTTCATGCATCCTGCAGGTCTATAAAGACAGAGGCATGTCTCCTCCAGGTCAAGGTGAAGGCTCATTCCACTAGGTCCATGGCTACATCTGCGGCCTTTTGGTCTAGAGTGTCTTTGGATGATATTTGTTCTGCAGCTACTTGGTCCTCATCTCATAAGTTTATTTCCCATTACAAATTGTATTTGACTTCCAGAAGGGGAGTGTCCTTTGGTTCTGCGGTGCTCCGAAATATCCTTTCATTAGGGCCTCCCAGGAGTTTAGTAGCTGGCGACTCTGTCTCACAGGTTGAAGACCAAATGAAGTAAACTACTTCAGATAAAGAAGTTATGTACTCCCATAACGTTCCATCTGAGTAGTTGCATTTCATTTGTCTTCAACCGTCCCTCCCTCCTTCCTCCAGACCTTGGCATATGATCAGCCTTCGGGCTGCAGGATAGGTCACAAGTAAATTTGTTCTGGTCGGGTTGTCAGTATAAGGTTCAGCAAACTCAATCTGGGGATGGAAGGCAGTGGTGGTGTATTATGGGTAAGGGGAGGAGTTGATGCTAGTAGAAGTTGCTGGCTCGGATCTGATACAGATCCGTAACCCACAGGTTGAAGACAAATGAAGTACAACTACTCAGATGGAACGTTATGGTGAGTACATAACTTTTTTTGATAAGTTTGGCAGCATGGGCTGTATTGATGGAGGGGCAGTGTGCAGGGACCCCAGGAAAAGGGTGGGAGGCACTCTTGTATTGGTAGGAAATATGGTCTTTAAAGTATACACTGACATGTTGCTTCTGTGCTTTGCACCTTCCTCTACAACATGCATTCAGGTCCTACTATGGCACATTTAGTATTTTATTATTTATGCACTGACTAAACAAGTGTATTCCAGACTTTTTTTTTTTGTTTTTTTTTATTGTTTTAAGAATTAAGAATGTGTTCACAGTATGAGATGGTTTTATAAAGAAACAAGAATTATCCTTGGTTTGTGAATTACAACTGTATGTTCTGTTTATCTTTTTTTTCTTTTTTTTTTTTTTATAACTCCATGGCAAGAACTTCTGAGGAATGTGTTATTTATACTTTGGTTAGAAACATAATAATTCGGTGCAGTTGGGTTGATATAGAAAAAAAAAATAGATTAACATTTTGTTTGTGTAGCTAGCATAGATAACTATCCCAGCATACTCTCCAATAAACAATGCAGATAAAGCGAGATCCAAGAATTTAAATGTGAGTGAAATAGAAGTTTATAGTGCATAAATAAAGATGATTTGCACAAAGAAGTCATTCTTCAGTTGAAAACATTAAGGACTTGACATGGTTATTTTTTAGAAAAGATGGGGAAAACTCAAGATGGATTACATCAGGTTTGCTGAAGCTTTGCAGCTCTCTGTAGGCTTCTTAATGTGCTTTGAAAGTTGAGGTGTTTTTAAGTGCTTAGTGTATTGTTTGTTTTGTTTGAGTCAAGCCTGGAGAGTGACGTATCTTTGTTTTCCATGGTGTGCCTTGTGTTCTTTTTGTACACCTTTTTTTCTTGGTCCTGTCCTACTTGCCTATCTAGTTCCATCATTCTGAATTAACTTTTTGTTTTCCCTCTTTCCTGTATAATAAGTTATTACCCCAAATCATATCTTTGCTGGGGGAGCTTCCTTTCTTGGGATAGTTTGATTTATTGGTGCCTCAAGTCTTGAGTTATCAGTAGTGGAGGTGAGAGTCGGAAATCAAGTGAGCTGTCATCCCTGTGAAATGGATGCTTAGAATGCTGGGCTGATGCATTTGCTTGCTTGCTTCCACATTCTAACAGCATCCACAGCTACAGTGCGCACTTGCTCATTAGTTGTTTCCTGTTTCTGTACCACCTGTCCTCTGCAGGTGGCGGTTGCATAGCAGCCTACACTGGCTTCTTCCTCCAGGATATAAACTAGTAACAGCAGCTGATTGCCATGTCTCTCCAGCTATCTTTTCTACTGAAAGGATTGCTAATGGTATCTGTGTTGTCTGGGGTGCATTCAGGATTCTGGACTTCTGAATTGCAAATCTGGAAAATGGCATGCCTTTTATTTTTAGTGTTTAGCTCTGATAAGATAAAGGCAACTTGTTTTATGGTTCTTGAAGCCACTTACCTACATAATATTAATGTAGCTTCCAGAAGCTGCCTTGATTGTAGTCACAGCATGCTGTAGTATGTTGACTGCAGGAAAATAGGTTGTTTCAGATGACAAAAGTATAATTTCCAAAAACTAAACAGTTCTAGAAGTCAAACACATTAAATAATATCAGATGTTATGTTGTCCATCTCGCGTTCCTTCTTTTTGTTTGGGCTCAGAGCCGATCTCGGCTCCGACTTGGCCACTTCTAAAGCTCGAAAGCAAGATACAGGACAACAAACATAGAACGTTATGGTAAGAACATAACTTCTTTTCTTGACTTTGTGAGTGAGTTTAAATGAGACCTGTTTACCACCTTCCAAGATGGTGTAAATATGAAAGGCCTTTACAATATTTCAGAAATTATAGGACTGTGTTGGGAAACCTGTCATGACAAAAATGTGGGAAAGGCATTCATCTAGTTGTTCTGCTCAGCTCAGCAGGGCAGGGCAGTGTGAAGTGGATGATGGACATGTTAACCTTCATTGGCAGGAAAGAGTGTTATTTTTATTTCCTCTTTCTTATTGTTTCTTTTTTTTTTCCTCAAAAGTTTTTATTTTTCTTCACATGTAACAAATATCTTGATTAAGATTTATGTATTTTTTTCAAATAGAATGAACAAAAAAAAAAAAAAAGAAAGAAAAAAAATTTCTGATCAAGTTTCTGTTAGCAAATTTACTGAAAAAAGACCAAGATGAATGTGTCTTCTCATGTTTGCTACACCTGTGGTTTTGGGTTTGCAGTTCTCTGGAAGTAAAGGAAATTGCTAGCAGGACAACATGATACAAACCATGGCAAGTTCCACTTGGTTGGGCAGCAGCCTGCTCCATATCAGAGCTCCTTTAAACCTGTGCATCTACTGTACCATCCAGCAGCAGTCTCAGAAGTGACAAAAGCTGACAGAAAATATTCTGTGTGGCAGACAATTCTTCTAAGTAGAAGAGGGTCCCCATTTGGGCAGAAGGGTGTTCTAGACCTCTGCTGTCTGCATGTTATCCTGACCTATCTCAGCCTCTTTTTTGTGCTTCAGGTTTTCCATGATTTTCTTCATTAGATCACTGTTACAGTATTCCTCATTACTTGCAGTTTGCTACTAGGTGTCCTGCTAGTTGGTCACCCTTCAAGAGCTCAGGTTCCTTCTGCCATGCACCAGCATGTGCCCACCCTTGAGCACATCCAGTATGCTGGTATAAAATGGACATATACCCATGCCGTTTTCAGAGCTTTCTTGCTCTTTTTTAAAACTCAGGAGCAGACCAAATAGAAATGAGCATGTATCAGAATGGTAAGCAGATCCTTGAGAACTATATGGGGAAATGGGGGGTAGAATACCATCCCTCTTCTCAGCAGGGTGTAACAAAAAAAGAAAGAAAAAAACAAGCCACCTATCGTAAGGAAAGAAGGGGTAAGGGGAGGGAAGGAAAATATGTTATTACTATACACAGAGGGCACAGGGTGTAGATGGGGTATGACCAACCCCGGCCATGAGAGAAGAGGAAAAATGGCACCCCTTTAGAGAGGAGGTGATTGGGTGAAAAATAGTATTGCAACAGGGATCTATTTGCTCATCTGAGATTACAGTAAGTTGTATTCTTATTTCTGGGATGACTGCTAGAGCTTAGGCAGACTTGTGTTGAAGACAGAGGGGGTGATCATTGCTGAGGATGCTTTGCAGGAGCCCTGCTTCTAGGTTGAGTGTCTAAATTGTAGTGCTTAGCAAATGTTTGGATAGATGGCCAAGTTCCATATTTCATGACTGATTGTGAGTCAACACCTTACATGAAGGCCACAGTAGTGGCAGCAGCTCTGGTACTGTGGGCCTTATCTGTTCATACTGACTTTTTTCCTTTTATGATAAAACAGAACTAAATATGGTGAGAAAGCCACTTAGAGATTGTTTTGTTTGACACCATTTGTCCAATTTTTCTCTATCAGAGAAATGGGTAACTTTACCTAGAGGTCAGTCCCAATAAGTAAGGAATCCGACAGCAGTGATTCTTTAAAATGTCTGTTTATTATGGTAAGTTGCTTACACAATTGTAATGTCATTGTACATGTGTGAAGATTGGGGAAAGATGGGCGAAGGCTGCCAGCCTAATCAAATAGAATTTAATACATAATTCTATCATTTGTATAAATAAATGTAAAATACAGGCTTGTGTTCTTAAATGAAAGAAAACACTGTAAAATGTGAACTTCAAGATTGTTGCAACATTGCCATCTGCTGTAAGGAAAACCAAGCCAAGCATTTCAAATGTTCTTTGAAGTTACAATCATCTAAAAAGTGGTACTGAAGTGACTGGCTGAACACATTCTTTCTGTTGTCGTAAGTTAAGGAATAATTTTTAGAGTATACATGTGAAATGTCTTTTATTGTTGTAGTTTCCTGAGCAGGTGTTAGCTTGCTAATTAATGCAGTTTGTTTGCCTGGGAACTCTAGACTAAGTGTCAAAATGATGTAATTTGAATACTGGGAAAACCTAAGTGTTAAAATGATGTAATTTGCGAGGGCCTTAGCAGAGCTGTTTGTTAGTGTTTTAAAAACCATTGTTCAGTGAGAGACTGAAAGCATTTGTCTTGGACCATCATCCCAGCACTGCTTATGCTCTATATGTCTGTAAGTAGGATTATAGCACTGTGTATTCTCTTAAGAATAGCTAAAGATTAGAAAGCTAGATTGTGTTTTTCTTTTGACATCAGACCTGTCCTACTGTATTATTTAAAGTTTCTTTGTGATCTCTGAACTCTTAGATATCTCTGTGGTGTAGTAGTATTGTCTTCTGTTTTAATTATTCATTATTGAATATTTTAAAAACCTTTACCTGTGGCTGGTTTGTGTAGAGATAGGCTGTGGAGTACATTGCATATTTATAGAGGTTATCGTAATAAGCCACTCTAATAAGCCTTAGACTGAATAGTCACATTACCAATTGGATAATAATATTGCACAGTAATAATTGGACACCCTTTCAAGGGCCTTTGGGTAGTTGATAATTATTAAGCTGGTGGTTGCAGGAATTACTACCGTATAGTCTGGGTAAAGGGGCACAGCTAGAGAATCTGTGTCAGCCTTTCCCAGGAGTGTCTGTGAAGTTGTATAAATACTTATCTCAGTGTGTATGGTGTGTCAGCTACCTGGGCAGGGACACGAAGCACTGGTTAAACAGAGAGGGTACTGGAGGTTAGCTTGCCAACTAGGCTGAGATCTGGACCCTATAGCTGTGCCAGTGGGGAGTCTTATTGGGGACCTGGAGAGCAAGGGAGCAACCAGCCCCAGACTGACTGTGATCTCTATGTGCACTTAAGGGAAATTGTGCTTTACTGTGTGTATTTGTTATCCTTTCCTCTTCTATGAGACAACCTCCATGGTGTTAGTGATGAGGATTGAGGCTCCTTGATTGCTGGGCCAGGGCACGGCCATCACAACATGTTTTAGGCATACTGTACACATGACTTTGTGATTGTCACATGTCTGGCCTAACGCTGCTGGTTCAGCAGCTACTTGAAGGGTTATTCATTTGCATTCTTCTTTTGAGACCTTCTCTTACTTGGGAGTTGAACATTTTTTGAAAGGTTGCACATCCTCCATTTGAAGGGGCCAATTTGTCAGCTGTGAAGTTGTCTGTTAGAAGACTATGATCTTAGTGGTTATCATGCTTGACAATAGTTTTCTTACGTGTTGGTTAGCCTGTTTGGTCTTTCACAAGGAGCATCTCTTTCTTAAGACTAACTCAACATTTTCTTTTGAAATTAGATTCAAGACTTTCCTTGAAGCCTTCCATTCCTTCCTTTTTCCACATTTTCATGTTGAGGATAAAATTCAGAGTCCATGAACTATTCCTATCCTGGATTTTGCATTGTCATCAATGTTTTTTTTTCTTGAACATTATAGTTTATTAAAACAGAAAAGTGTTTTGTGTTCTTTTGTTCTGGGTAAGGAAGGTCTTGCAGGGACTAAACAAACCATAGCCAGGTGGATTAGTAACGGCATCATTTTTTTGCCACCTCATGAATAACCATTAACGAACTTTTAGAAAATAATGTTTCTAAAGGTCAATCCACCATAGTCGTGACTGCTTCCAACACCTGTTTCACAAAGATTTTCATTGTAGATGTTTGTACTCATGTATTCATTTTACATCTTCACCAAGTGTTGCTGCTTTGAGCTGTGTTTCCTGCTGTTGGGCCTTATTCAGCACCTCAGTTCTTCAGAATTCATCCTTTGAAGCCTTTGCTTTTTGGCTTTCTTGCATCTTTGATCTCTCAAGGAGGATTAGTTTTAACCACTTGCTATTTGTCCATGCAGTTATTCAATTTGTTAAAGATGGTAGAGCACTGATCCAAACAGAACATTTTTTGACTCAGCCTGAAGAAGATTTTACTACAAAGAGGATAATTAAAGTCTAAACAAAAAAAGTACAAAGCACAGTTTTTATACAGTCAGTGTAGGTATGCATTAGTTACAGTCTTTGGCTTGTTATGGTTTTTCTAACACACCACTTAAACTGGTTACCTGGGGCCATTTTTCAGTATCAAATGCTGAGGTACAACCACAGAGAATTGGAGAGGTTTGACACCCTGATGTCATGTTACAGTAGGAGGCATTATGGCAGCTAAGGAAAGCCCTTGTGCACCAAGCTGTCCCAGTGACTCAGCCCCAGTACCAGGGATACCAAGGTTGGAGCTTGTACCAGAGCTAATTGTTATATGCATATTAACACCTACTCACAAATTGGTTGTGCTGTAAGACACATTCCAAGCTCAAGGTAGAGGGGTCTACATGTGTCAACAACCATATCCCTCAGAAAGATATCTGCCATAACAAAAACTTTAACTCGGAAGAATGAACAGTAACTTCTGTTCCAAAAATTTCCTGCCCTTTTAACAGAAATGAGAACTAACGCAACTCATTCCCTTTTGTGTCACTTTGGCACCAAGGCAGAAGCTTCTGGTTGGCAGAATGTACCCAGTAATACAAAACCATAAAAGTGTAAAACTCAATATAAGGTAGTGGGGATCAGTTTTTCATTATAAGCATATGTGTGTCAGAAGAGTCATGCCTTTAATTACCACCAAGACATCTCAGTGTTTTAATTCAGGCCCACAAAACCACATCATATTAAGCACTTATCAGAACTGAAAGATGTACTAAAGCCTATCTCAAAGCTGTAGTTCATTTGGTAGGTATCCCTGGGAAGGGTTCTACACTGGAGTATAAAATGTAAGTTAACCTATATGCCTGCATGGTAGACAAGGATGTCTTGAAACTAAAAATCAAGCTCACTGGCTTAGCTTTTTTTTTACATATTTTTCAGCCCTTCAGAGGCCCTTCACCTCTCCCACAAGGACTCTGATATGAGCTGTAATAAGACAGGAGACAAAGCTCAAGGAGTAGTTTTGCATTTTACAGAAGCTGTAGCATTATGCCGGCTTTAGCAGAGAACTTCCATAAGAGAGTCAGCAGTCCTGAGCTGATGAACTACCAAAAGCATTCCCACCATATTAGTTTATCTACAAGAAGGCCCTCTTCAGTGGGTGGTTACTAACCCCCGTGCATCGATGGTGCATGTTCAGCATTTTTGGTTGAATTTCTCTGGAAACTGGGCATTTAGTTTCATTTATGTTTTTGCAGTATTAAATTGTTTTCTGATGTTCTCACTTGGTACATGGAGTTGAACTGGAGAGTGCAGGGGCTGAGAGTCACCTCCTAACTTGGCATGTGACATCGCAGCATATAGCATTATGATGTATTTATACCCCTGAGTAGGAGAGCTAGATGAGTTTTCAAATTTTGCCAAGCTGAAGATATCCATGAAAGCCTCAACATTTGTTGCTGAGTGAGTAGTATAAAAATATGTGATTGGTTCAGGCACCTAGGCAGTGAGACATTTCCCTGTGGTACATTTGGTTGGGGACACATGGCTAAAGTGACGTTCAGCTGCAGAGAAATATGGCTGTTGTGAATTCCCTGTAGACAAAAAAAAAATGCTGTGCCATATCCACAGCTTCAGTAACCAAATGGACAGGGGAAAAATAATGTCCATGGCCCCATAGGCAACGTGGGACAGCAGGCTGGCCAGTGGGCATGTCAGTGGCAGTATATATGCAGTGCAGAATGGGCAGTTCTTGTATTATTGGTGCATGTGGACCACTACCACCTCCACACCGTCTAAGGAACATTACCTAAATGCATACTGGAGCATAAATGTGACTGCAGTAACATGCAGGATTTCCTCCATGCTGTAGCACACTTCTGCATGTTGTAGTTACATAAGCATATACTGTACACCGAGCACAACATTCATTACTTCTTCTGCCCCCATGCACTTGGGTATTTAAACTGTGAGCATGGCAATGGGTGTTTCGCTTTGCTCACAGGAAGTTTACAACAGCCATGTTAACCAAATGTACCTCAGGGAAACTTTCACTGCCTTGATACCTGCACCCTATGCGATTATGTCATCTATAGAAGTAATATAAACCACAAAATAAGCAAACAGGATAAAGTAAAGTCATCTTTCAGTGAGTTTGCTACTAAGAGAAAAGCAACTACCAACCTCCTAAACAAAAACACCTACAGTTTTTTTTCCAGGGAGGGAAGCCAGTCCTGCACATGCCCACTACTTGATTGCACAACATAGGGGACAAGGCATAGTCCTAATCCCCGGTGCACTGTGGTCTGCACAGATCCAACCTGCTAAGTAACCCAAACTTCCTCCACACAAAGCTTAACATTTTAACATAGCTCCAGTCCTGCCAACCAGGTAATGCCTATAGCCCTGTTGTTACTTCCAGTAAACGGTAACAGTGCCATTGCTGGCATTCTTTCACTACTTCCATTACCAGCATTACATAAAAAAAATATTGCTGGCATTCTTTCACTACTTCCATTACCAGCATTACATAAAAAAATACTGGCAAAGGTAGTACTGAATGAATGCCAGAAGTACTTGTTACTACCATCCCCAACATCTTGCACACTAAGCAATTCTGATGTACCAACCCTAACTGCAACCCTGCTGTACACCAAAACCAGCAACACATGCTACATCCCAGTGTGACATAAACATAATTTAAACCTTCCAAAAGATCACATTTGTACTTGTACCCCTTTGGAGTCAGTCTCGCATCCCTAGTAACCACTCAACCAAATGTGTAGTCGACCATTGCAGATGCATGTACATGTCTGTATATTTGTACACACACAATTGTGTATATGTATGTAAAGCTAATTTTTTTTAACCACTGCCATCTTGCAAAAACATATCACAATAGGTTTTCATCAGTGGTCTAATACTGCTGGTGTAGGCAATATATTCACACCTTGTGTGTCTTACTGGGTATACTAAATTTATTCTGTAATGGCACCTCTAACTTGGGATCTGCTCCACTGGTAAAAAGTGTACATGCCTTCCCTGTATTCCCTAACAGACTGCCAGACTGATGAGGCTTTTTGCTGTCAGTCACTGCACTGCAGCTGTAACTTGAAGTAGTCATTTGTTTCCAAATTCAAAATAAATTACTTGCCATTTTATGGTTTATACAGTAAGTACCATTTTCTTCCTGGTCCTGATTAACTCTGATTAAGTTTCTTGCTTGTTCTTACCTGCCCTTTTTGATTTATAGAAAGCACCCTTGTGAAGAGTGCAACACAGCCACTGTATCCCTTTTTGACCTCCTCATACATCTCTCTTGTCTTTTTAGTTTAATGCTACCTTAATTTTACCCTTTTTCAACTCTGTTCACCTCTGTCTTACTGTGGGATACCTGACCAATTTGATATCCTTCAGAGGCCATCGTTTAAAATTGTCATCTCGATTAGTTGGGATTCTTTGCTTTGCTAATTCTCTACTTGTGGCCATTTATTCTATTTCTTTGCCAGATTCCTTCTCCCTCTCACTCTCTCTATTTTCCTTCTAGTTAAATTACCATCTTCTCCTTGAGTTGTGGCTTCTCTGTTCTTTCAACTGCTTTCTTCCTGTCATCATCCCTTTTTCACTACCTTCTACTTGAATTAATTTTAGGAAGTAATTTGTAAGCAATAGTGTACCAAAGCTCAGTATGATTTATTAATAGTTACACACTGAGGTAAGACATTTCACACAGTCTTACTCCATTATGTAAACACTGCACTTCATGCAGGGAGTACCCACCGCTAATTGCCAGCAATTAGGCTACACCACTACTCACCCCCTCCCCCTACATCCAACACAATCATGCTACTACCTAATATAATAACAACCCTAACCTGCATAGTTCTCGCTCACATTACATCCTACCAAGGCCCCACAGCCACATGCCGCAACAACTTTCACTGTACTTCTCTCAACACCCTCCCTCAAACATTTACACTATAACTACACAACCTCTGCCACCAAACCCATCCTCCCAATACACACACTCCATTACCAAACACCTAACACGCTCAAAAATAAAATATCCCTAAGATGCCATAAGCAATTTACTATGTATATAAAACATATTCTAAACACCCTCTATAAACTAGCCCTCACTAGAGACATCCATCCAAACCCTGGTCCTCCCACATCCAACCCAACCACAAATCCTAGTCCAAGCAAACCCCTCACAACTCAACTCCTAGCCAACAAGAAAACAACGGACCTACTTATAATGTCCCTAAACATCAGCAGCATATGCAATAAAATCCAAGAATTACATGGCAGCATAAGCATATATTCCCCAGATATTCTGTTCCTAACTGAAACCTGGCTCAAACCTCACATCAAAAGTGAGGAAATACTTCCACCTGAATACAACATCCTTCGCATACACAGAATGTCCAAAAAAGGAGGTGGTGTAGCATTGATATTTAAACACCACCTCGATATCTGCCCCTCACTACAACAGTGAAGAAATCCTTTATGCCAATCTCAAACTAAATCCAAACAAAACAATCAATATCATAGGATGCTATTTCCCACAGGGGCAAAATATTACACCCCTAGAAAATCTCCTGAGCTGGGCTACTCTATCTCTACCCTAGGAAACCATCATTCTCGGTGACTTTAACATCAACTGACTATCCTGTAATAACAGACTCACAACCGTTCACCTTAATCTCCATGGGTTCACTCAACTCATTCAATTCCCTACCCTATTCATCAAAAACCCTAACAATCATACCTTACTTGACTGGATCCTAGTCAACAAAGCCCCTCACTCTTACCTAGCAGGCGGCTTACCTGACAGTCTTAGTGACCACTCCCCCACTGTTCTAATTCGGCACCACACAAACAGTCTGAAGCCCATTATCCACAGGCAAATAAAGGAACAAGTCCACCTTCAACCCCAACTCCTTCATCTCCTCCCTGCAAAAAATTAGCTGGTCACCACTAAAATACCTCAACCTAGATGAGGATGTCCACTTCTTCAACAGTACCTTCCTCTCCATCCTAAACACCCATGCTCCTGTAAGAAATGCCAAAGTCAGATCCAGGCGTGCCTCATGGTTACAAAAGACCACCAGAACCCTAATGAAATCCAGAGATAAGGCCTGGGAGCACTGGCGACTAACAAAAAATAACTTAGTTAGGCAATCATTCCTTGAACTGCGCAGTAAAGCCAAAAAGCATATAAAATTAGACAAATCCCTCTACTATAAATCCACCCTAAACTCTACCAACCACAACCCTAAACAATTCTGGTCCACTATTAACACTATCTTCCACCCAGGGAATGTTGATACCCCCCCCAGCCGTCCATTCCCCCCTCCTCCAGCAGTATTGCTGAATCCTTCAACACTTCACTGAAACTATAACATCTCTAAACAAACACTTCCCTACAACAGCCCCCCCAACTCCTAACCCTAAACCCCCCACTCGTCTTTTCGTCTTCACCTCAGTACCTATCTCCAACATAAAAAGACTATTGTCAAACCTTAAATCCACCAAACGTGCAGCTGACAACCTCCCCTCTGAATACATGAAAATTGCAGCTGATACACTAGGCTACCCAATTTAAATTCTAGTCAGCCGTTCCATAACAGAAGGCTATGTTCCCTCGATATGGAAAATATCCCACATCATTCCCCTCCACAGAGGCACCCCCTCCACCTACCTCTCCAGTTACTGCCCCATTGCTATCCTGTCCCCTCTGTCCAAGATACTTGAAAAATGTATCAACACTCAGGTCTCCAACTACCTCCTAGCTAATAATCTCCTCTCCAAAACCCAACATGGTTTTAGGCCATATCACAACACTACCTCTGCTCTGCTCTCCTTCACCAACACTATACTTCATCACAAAAACAATGGCCTCTTCTCTACTGCCATATTTCTAGATCTCTCAAAGACCTTTGACATGGTATCTCATGAGCTACTACTCTTTACTCTCCCCAACCTCTCCTTCTCGCAATCAGCATGCAACTGGTTCCACAGCTATCTACACGGATGCCAGCAATCATTAATCTGGGACGATAACATATTACCTCGCCTCCCAGTTACTCTCGGAGTTCCCCAAGGGTATATCCTTGGCCCTCTGCTATTCTCACTTTTCACTAACAACCTATATACTGCCACCACACAAGCATCTCTTATACAGTACGCAGATGACTCTACTCTCATCTGCTCCCCCCCCCCCCCACTGTACCAGAACTACAACAAATCACACAGGAATCTGGCTGTCCAATGCTCAGCTCCTACTCAACCCAAGTAAGACAAAACTTCTCCTGTTCCAACCTTCCAAAGCCACCCAAAACACCCCCCACTTCAAACTTCTTGCCAAAGACAATACCATCATCTCTCCATCAGAACACACAAAATTACTCAGTGTGGAAATGAACAACAAACTTAGATTTGACACTTGCATATCTCTCACAATAAAAAAAGTTCACAAGAAATTTGGTGCATTATATCGAAGTCGCCAATTCCTAACCAAGGCGGCTAGAATCTCCATAGCCAATTCCCAGCTAATCTCCAGACTACTCTATGCATCCCCCATACTTATCAACCTTAAACAGACAGACCTACATAAGCTGGATGCTTGTTACAACAAAATTGCTAAATTTGCCACTGGAACCTCCTACCGCAGCCTCATTGCATCTCCCTTAAAGAACTAAACTGGCTAGAACTCCCACAACTCCTTCACTTTAATCAACTCACCCTCGCTCATAAACTTATTAACCACCCCCTTAACATCCCTTCCCTTCAAACCTTTCTCCAACCCTATCACCCCACTAGGCCCCTAAGATCAAGAAACAAAAATCAACTCACTGTTATCAAACCCAAAAACTCAGCAGGAGAAGCCATATTTCCATGTACCATGTCTAAACTTTGGAACAATCTTCTACCCTCTGTAACTCTACCTTCCAGTAGCCTTTTCAAGACTGCGCTCAAATTCCACTTAAATTTGCACTGGCTTTGTCCTTGTTCTAATCCAGACTAACATCCCTCCTTACCCCCCCTCACCTAGACCCTTAACCCAACTATACTACCGCCACTACTAACCACAGTCAGAAATAGCTAGTTGTTTTTACATACTTTAACATCTTGTCTGACAACTTTGTTACTAATATTATAAACGACAAGGAACCATCTTAACTTGCAACATTTACTGTATATACTGTTGATAATCAGTATCTTGTTATTATATTAAAGCCTACAACCTGTAATGTTGTTTACTATTGCTGCAACTTTATATCACTATTTATCATGTACATGATGTGGAGCTTTTCTCCCTGGGCATCCGCTGAAAAAGGACCTGCTTCCAGTCTGAATTTCCCAGTAAATAAATAAATAAATATGCAGACAACCCAACTCACCAGTCATCTCTGATTCAGCATCCCTGCACCATTGGAGTACTTGCTGCTCACAGTGGGATAACCTACCAGACTCCAGGCACGTACTGTCTAGTAGTTGGCAGCACAGCTGTCCCCCTGTCCTGCTAATATGTTGCTTAGCATACAGGACTGAGCAACATTGTAAACAAACAAAAAGAAACTTTAGCCATTGTTCTGTGGAATAAACCCTACTGGCAGTGAAGTTCCCTGTTGTGCCTTGCCACCACAACGGCCTCTTACCCATGTACCACACAGTGCCATTGCTGAGGTTCACCCATTGAGAACTGGCATCAGCTCCCCTCATTACAATAGTAGCTTTGCAGTCTTTCCTCATGAGTGAAATATCTTTATGAGGCACGCATAGACATGTTGGCTGAGCACAGTTTATCAGCGACATTTTTAGTTGTATGTACAACGTATACCACACTAAATTCCCTTACCCTGCTGTGCTGCAGAGTCATGTAGCACAGCAAAATGCAGCTGCTATGTAGCTACAGATGGGAGTGGGGATGTACAAGGCACTTTTCTGCCAAGTTTTTAGACCTGGATGTTTGCAACCGATAAGAATCCTTAATGGTGACAAACTCAGTATAGAATGCAGAGTGCTTGTATTCCTCTGCACAGTATGTTTATGACTACCAAGCTTAGATCTTCTATCATGTTTTTCTAGTTTTGCCTTCCTATTCTGTCTTTATTTTCTTTCTGATTTAGGTTACTTAATTTTGTTTACTTTTTTTTTATGTCATATGTATCCTTAGCCGGAAAATTGTATCTCTTACATAGTGTTTCTCATATGTACACTTTAAAAATTAGTGGTGTTTTGTTTAGGAATTTTTGTATGTGCTTGTTCTATGCTATATTCTACTTGAATGCACTCCTTTACCATTGTGTATGGTGCTTATAAACAGATGTTGATTTTATATGTTTTTCTTTTGCAATTATAATAATTCGTGTTTATTTGATTTCTTTTATACTCAACAGGGGCTGGTTTCTCTTGTGTGCCCTAATTTTTATTCTATATTTGTTGTACGTTTTACCTTGCTTCTGGCCTAGGTTGTGGTTGAAGATGAGTTAGCAATGGATCAGTCCTACCCGGTTAAAATCTTCAATAAAGAAGTAAAAACATGAATCAGTAGCAGACAGATCCCAGGTTACAAGTTTAAGTAGGATTTGCAAGTGACTGTAGTAGTTCTTATCTGGGTTGTAGGGTAATAATCTGTAGATTGATTGGAAATTGTTTAAAATGTTATGTTTATAGGCTTGAGCAAGTGTTCCCCCCTTACAGGACAGATTCTAAAATCAAGCTGTTGCTACTACAAATAATTCTTTATCAGTGCCTTACATCTGCCATCTAGCTGTTCTGTTACTTCCAGAAAGATTGTAAATTCTCAAGATTTGCATGAAGCAAAGTGCACAGAGTATAAACTGTATGTATGACTTTTTTTATATTTTTGTCATGTTTAAAAAAATAACTGTTAACACTAGCCTGTAAATGAATTACCAGTTCCAAATCATAACTGCTATAAACCTACTTTAGAAAGTAGTTTTTTTCATATTTATTTCAGTCATTTTAAAGAAATTAATCAACCCAGACCTTCTAAACTTGTTTTAGTAAATCATAATTCATACCCTATGCCTACTGATAGTTTAAAACTGAGAACATGTCTAAAGCCCCTTTGGTACTGAATACTTTAAGAATAATTTAAAGAGTTGCAGTCCTGTAGACTGTGCTGTGACTATCATTTTTCACATAGTTTATTTGAAATTGTTAGTTAAATGTCCTGTTTGATATGTTTATTAGACTGTATCAGTTATGTAGCTTATTTTTAACTCCAAATTGCTTGATGATGCTTTTAGCTAAGCTAGTTAAGATAACTCTGTGGTGGAATAGTTATATGGGCAGCCGTTGAATGTACTCATCAGTAATGTATCAATGCTTATGTAATTGGTAAGCTTTTGTAAACTAAAAGCTCATTTAGGAAATTTGGAGCTCAGGAAAGTTGTGAGTTTCAAAGATGGTGCAGACAGGATTTGGATCCTGGCCTTTAGGTACATACCTCCTGTTCATTTTTACTTCTGTATATTTAGAGGTAGAAAAGGCAATTGTCTCATTACCTGTTGGATACATGAGCATTATGAATTTCTAGAACATCAGCTTCAGAAACAGCAAACTGCCACATGTAATCAGTTGCTGCTAATGACTTCAAAGTGGTGGTGGTGGTGTGGCTGCAGAGGACTGCAGGGCTAATTGGAATGGGGTGGAGCTGTTACCATTACCTGTAATCAGGCACCTCATATGATTATCCACTTGTGTCCACAGACTGCCTCAGAATTACCATACTTATTAATGTCACCTCGCAAAGACATGCTGTAGGTGGATCGGACACTAAATTGGCCTTAGGTGTGAGTGTGCGGGTGTATGTGCCTTCTGTGGAAGGTTGGTCACTGGGCTGTCAACTCGACACCATAAGAAACTCCACTGCCAATCATGAGCGGACAGGTGATCCGCTGTGGTGACCCCTAACTAGGAAAAACCAAAGAAGAAGATTATTGTCAATCAGTAAGCAAGGCCAGGCTTAGGTGAAATGGATCCTTAGACAAAGAACTTCATGTTGTCGTTGTCCCCCGCAATTCCACAGTGCCTCTCACATGTTTTCTTTATCCTGGTCCCACACCATCCAGATGGATTGCTGCCTTATTGTTTTTTTTTTTGTTTTTTTTTATAATTAAAATACACTGTACTTTTTAGCTTCTTCCCATACTTTTAACAAATCCTAACAGGACAAGATTCCACTGCAATAAGTTTGGAGGATATAACTGAATTAAGCATTTTAACACCCTTTTGATTTAATGATGGCCTGAATTCATGAACAAGAGTCAACACCATGGTGATGAGGGCTAAAACTCTAATTAGGAACCAGGCAACCCAGATATGATTAAGCAGCTCATGCATCTTAGGTGCTGGAAGGGAGAGATGTGAGTTCTCATCCAGGGATAGAGGGTGTTTGCTTAGGTACTTCTTGTAGGGAGGCATGGTCCACCAAGGATAGAAGCCCACAAACATACCAAAGCGAATGCAGGAGAGGGCGATGTGGGTCATAAATTAAAAAAAATCCTTCTAGCATGCAGCATGATAGGTTCATAGGTTCATACTAGGCTATCTGCCTTAGGGCATTTACAAGCCTAGCCAGAGTGTGTTTGGCTTTCGCCACCCCTTGGAATGAGTTTACTGTGCCCTTTTTAAGGTTGTGTTTACTGTGCCTCTGTCTAGTAGTGACACAGAAGTGATCCCCGGGGTAAACCTACGATCTCCCATCCACTCGTCAAGATTTTTCTTGAAGAGAATCAGTGAGGGGCTCTGCCTAACATGGACTGTGATTCTATTCCAGCATGAAGGGAGCCTTTGGGTTATGAATCTGTCCCTCCAGCGTGTCCTATTTATTTCTGTGCTGAGGTTCAAGTCACTCGATCGCATAGCTCTAAGGGATTTGGATTTTCTGAGGTGGAGCATGTCCATTAATTCAGGGTTGGACATGGCTTTGTACGTCAGGCATAGATCGCTTCTGAGTAGGCGGTATGCAACTGAGTAGTGCTGGAGTTTCTTTAGCCGAGCAGCATATGGCATCTGTTTGAGTCCCTTGATCCTCTTAGTGAGGTACTTTTGGGTTCTTTCTAGTTGCTGCAGGTGTTGGGTAAGGTACATCCCAAATGGGGCATTGTACTCAATTATGGGCCTGATGAGGGATGAGTAAAGGGACACAATGACCTCCCTTGATCTAGATGCGAATCCTTTCATGATAAGGTGGGCTATATAGAAGGTCTTCCTAACCACTTTGGCAATGTGGTTGTCAAAGGAGAGGTTACTATCAACTTGGGTCCCCAGGTCCCTAATTACTTTTTCTGTACTTAATGGATTACCTCCTATGTGGTAATTTGTGGGCACTTTGTTTTTGCCAAAGGGTATAACTATACACTTTTTGGCATTTAGTTTAAGGCCATGGCTCTGGCACCAGTTATCCGTCTCTATGAGACCCTTTTGGAGGATGCTTGTGTCAGCTGGAGAGCCAATTATGGCACCCAGTTTGCAGTCATCTGCGAACTTGGTCAGCCACAGTCCTCCTGTGTTAGCCTGTGCCTCAGAAAAATATATTCCGAATAAGAGAGGTCCCAGGACTGAGCCCTGTGGGACGCCACTTGTAACTGGTTTAGAGTCTGACATGGCTCCAGCATTTCTGACCATGTGGGTTCTGTCCTTGAGCCAGTTTGCAACCCATCTTATGACATAGGGGTTTATATTTAGGCTGGAGAGTTTGTCTATGATGCCCGAGTGGGGTATTGTGTCAAAGGCTTTTGCGAGGTGTAGGTAGGCTGTGTGGACCACCTTACCCTCATCAATGGCCTTGGTGACTGTTTCAAAGAAATCTACCAGGTTCAGGAGGCAGGATCTGCCCTTGACAAAGCCGAATTGGGTAGGATCCAGTGTCTGTAGGTCCCCAATGTCTTTGTTTATGAGCTCCATAATGTTCCTCTCCATAGCTTTGCAGACCAGGCTAGTCAGGCTTATGGGGCGGTAGTTTCTAGGGTCCGTAGAGGCGCCTCCTTTGTGGAGTGGGACTACTGTTGCTGTACGCCATTCTTTGGGTTCATATTCTGTAGTAAGGCTAAGATTGAATAGCAGCTTTATGTGAGGGTATAGCTCTTCTTGGAGTTCATGTAGCATGCAGCCCGGGACACCGGTCCCATTGATGCTGTGTTTTTTGCTTTGGAGAGGGCGGCTCTCACCTGGGCATCTGAGATGTCAGGGAGGCAACACTCTGCTGGGATAAATATTTGTCCTTTTGGGGGGGGGGGGGGTTGCACTGAACTTGTCTGCCAGGATGTTGGCAATGTCTGAGGGTTCAGTGTATTTTTTGTTATTATGGACTAACTCTGAGCATATCTGGGAGTTGCCACCCAGGTTTCTAACATAACTAAAGAAAGCTTTATGATTATCTTTTGTTGCTTGTGCAATTTTTCTCTCGAAAGTGGCCTTGGATGTTTTTATGAGTGATCGTAGTTTTTTGCTAGTACTGATCAGAGATGCCTTCCCTTTTAGGGATTTTGCTCTATCATGTAGTAGAGTTGCGATGTCCTGTTCTCCCCGTCAACCATGTTATTGGAGCAAGTCCAGTGGAGGCAGCAGGGATCAGTAAACCTAGTAAATGAGGAAGGGCACTGGGATTCCCTGTGATGGTCAGCTGCAGGAGGGAGAAAAATTTCACAAGGAGGGAAATTAATTCTTATTTTTTTATTTCAAGGCAAAAATGCTGTGTCTGAAGCTTAATGTTCAAAGCTAACAAAGTAGTACTTCCCAAATAAAATGAGACGACAAATGCATGGATAGATACATCCCATCTTGGAGTAGTGCCTGCTTTTCTGCCCCTCCAAAAAAGGATAGTTAACTTCTGTGTACCCCTGTAGTGATAGATTGGGTTGAAAGTAAAAGAACAAATAGCCGGAGGCATATATTATACAGCTGATGGTCTCTGAGAAAAAAAGTGCATGGATAAAATCCACATAGAAACTACAGAGTACATTCACATTACATACAGAAGGAGTCACAGCCAAAAACTCAACCACAGAACAAAGCGCTGTAAGATAGCAACACTACTTTACATAACACTGTGCCAATGATCATTTGTTGTCATGCACATCCTCTCCATTCTGCCACTGACAGGCACTTCTTGACTAGAATACTAATGTTTGACTGCAATGGGAAGTTAAAAAGAACATTGCTAGCTTGCTACTTTTAGATTCACTGCAGCCCCCCCCCCCCCCCCCACACACACACACACACAATCATTTTTAGCACAGACAATCCACATACTGATCAGTTAAAACATTTCATTAAATGCACACTACTCAGATATCTGGCAGTGTTTACCACAGTAAAGTATTCCAGCTGCATTCACCCAAATTGACTGTACTTATGCAAAACCAGAATGATGTATGCTTAACTTGAATAGTAACAATCATTTTTATCTACAGACAAGCCCTGTTGAACTTATCTTATCAGATCACTGCTGTCAGAATAGTGTGCAACAAACTGTACTCCCCCCAAAAAAAACATGTCTCAAACTCTTATCACAAGAATTAGGGAAAAAGGTGAAAAAGTAATGGTGGGCAAAGGACCAACATCAGTCTCAATTATTGCCTTTATATTTTTAGAAACTTACAAGAGTAACAGACTTTGCACTGGTATGTTTTTTTTTTTTTTTTAACAGGATATTAAGTCTGCTACCATTATTTAGTGATGGCAGTCCGTCTCAATCTGCCAGCAGAAACCACAAATTTTGTTAGGAGCAGACCAAAGTATGACAAAAAAGAGAGACTTTGTACAAATCTGGGACAGTTGAGAGTGCCTTTGCACCCCCTCTTTACACACAAGTGACCATCAATTATAGCCACTTGTATGACTGTGACTCTTCACCTTGAATCGTTTATTTTTATTAACTGAATGAATAAATACATAAATAACTGCCACAAAGGAATTTATTTTCTCAGTTAACTGCTGTCAGAGTGCAGTATGCAACACACTTCACTCCTTCCCCCAAATACCTCTCAACATCTTACTTGAAAAGTCAAGGTGAATGCTAAATAATAATTGGGGCACATGACCAAAATCAGTGACTTGTATTTCTTTGACATGTACTAGAAAATGCTTGCATAACAGGCTTTAAATTAGCATGTATGTTCTGAAGGCTGAAACTCAAATGTCTGTTATGTATGACTGCAAAATCATAGGATCATAGGAGGTTACTGGGCTGTTGGCCCTAAGAGCTCTACAGACCTAGCCATGTTATACCCTTGTTCCCTTATGGGCCAAGATATATAGTCTGTTGGCACATGTATCTAAGATCAGCACCAGCTGCCCCAGCCTAAGAGGGACATAGGTGAAACAGGTGAAACCCCCGGTGTAAATTCAGTTTCACGTCCAGGTTACATGTAAATAGGGTAATTGAGGAGCTCTGTTTTACATGAATTGGGAGTTTGTTCTAGAGGAGTGGCAACCTCTGAGAGACGTGTCTGTCTCTCCAGCATGGCCTGTTAATATTGCAGGCTAGTTTAAGATCCCTACATTGAGTGAATCTTGTCCCATTGGATTTGCAGATGTGCAGCAGCTTCATCAAGCTAGGGTCTAAGACTGCTCTGTAGGCCAGGCAGAAGTCACTTCTAAGCAGTCTATACGATACTGAGTAAAGTGATAGGGCCTTCAGTGTGTCCGTGTTGGTCATGTGTTGTAGGCCTTGAATTTTCTTGGTGAGAGACCTCTGAGGTCTCTCCAATTGCTGCAGATGTCTGGTGAGGTACATACAGAAGAGAACAGTGTACTCTGTTATTGGTCTGATGAGAGCCGAATACAGGGGAGTTATAACCTCTTTAGCTTTGGATGTTGTAACCTTGCTTATGAGGTGTGCAATGTAGAAGGCCTTCCTTACCACTGTGGACACCTGATGATCAGAATTAAGGCTGCTATCAATTTGCGTTCCTAAATCTCTCACCACTGAGTTTGAACTTAGGAGGATATTATTAATGTTGTAATTAGCAGGGGTTTCTCCTTTGCCAAAGGGGATGATGATGCTTTTTTTGTGTTTAGTTTAAGTTTGTGGCTTTAACACCAATCATTTGTCTGTAGAAGTCCATTTTGTAGTAAGTTGACATCTTTGGGGATACAGTGATTGCACCCAGTTTTCAGTCATCAGCAAACATGGTAAGCAGTAGACCATCTAATTTCACCTGGCTTTCCAAAAAAATTGATTCCAAACAGTAGAGGGCCTAGCACAGTTCACTATGTAACACCACTGGTAACAGGTCTGCCAGTAGAGTTGGCATCCCCAATTTTGACTGCATGTGTTATGTTTGTGAGCCAGTTGGCAACCCATCTAGTAGCATAAGGGTTAATCCACAGTTGGGTGAGTTTCTCAATAATGCCTGAGTGAGGGGTTGTGTCAGAGGCCTTGGCTAGGTCGAGATAGGTAGTATGAGCTGTTTGGCCTTCATCTAGGGCCTTGGTGACATTCTCAAAGAAGTCCACCAGGTTTAGCAGACAAGATCTGCCCTTAACAAAGCCAAACTGGGTTGAATCAAGAGTTTGAAGGTCACCTATATCCTTGTTAAGCACCATGATGATTCTCGCCATGGATTTGCAGATAAGGCTGGTTAGGCTTATGGGTTTACAGTTCTCAGGGTCAGTTGAGGAGAGCCTTTGTGCAAGGGGATTGCAGTTGCTGTTTTCCACTCAGCTGGGACAAAGCCAGTGCTTATACTGAGATTGAAGAGGGTGCTCAGTGATTCCACTAACTCCTGTTTTAGACCATTTAATAAGCAGCATGGGGTGTTCTCCAGTCCTGTACAGGCTGCATTTTTGATCTTAGAGAGTGCAGCTATGACCTGCTCTTTGGAGATACTAAGCAAACGACTTGGTGACAGGGGTATGTGATGGGGTATGATTGGTGGGGACTGAGGGGTGAAGTTTTCGCCAATCCTGTCTGCTAGGTTGGCGATGTCCTCAGGTTCAGTGTAAGTGGTACCATAAACAGCTAGTTTGGCACAAAGCTAGGCCTTCTCTTTTAGATTTTGGATGTAGCTAAATAATGCTTTGTGATTTACCTTACCTAGAGATGCCAATTTAGTTTTGTAATTAACATTAGAGGATTTTACAAGATGCCTAATCTGCTTGTTTACGCTTTGGCGAGAGTTCTTCCTTTGCTGGGACCATTCCCTCTTGTTTTTTGACAGCAGTTTTTCTCTTATTGTATAACCAGTTTATGCTGGGTGACCACCAGGGTGGCTTATTTTTTTGTGAGGATCTTGATTTGATCTGCTCTGGTATGGCTGAGTCTGTACTTTTATGAAGTGTTTATACAAGACAGTCGTGTACACCTCAGTATAAGGGTCATTGTTGTAAGAGTTGGCAGGGATCTGAAACTATTGATGCCATTGCTCAGTGCACTATAGTTTACTTTAGAGAAATTGTTTAACCTTTTTGCTCCCTAAGGTGGGTCAGGTATGACAGTTACTTTGAACAAGGCTGATTTATGATCGGACTTTATCAGGGAGGGCCCCACACATGGGATGGTACAGCGATCCCACATGCTGGTGAGCACTATATCAAGGATGTTAGAACCCCTTGTGGGGGGTGCTCGCTATCTGCTCCAGAGAATTTGTGTTAACAAAGTCCAGGAACCTTTGGGCAAGCTCGTTTGTGCTCAGATATGTTACCCAATCATTGGAAGGATAGTTATTCACCCATGACCAGTGTATTTGGCTGTACTGAGAGTGACTCAAGTAGGTCCAGGTAGGCTGTGTGGTTTTCAAGGTTCATGGTAGGGGACCTAGAGCATGGAGGGCATCTTTCTTAATGTTAGTTGGACTTGGATTAACTCTAGGGAGTTGTACTGTTTAACCAGTCTGGAGGTGTATATGTCTTTAATGAAGATGGATACTCCTCCTCCCTTGTTTTTTTCACATTCATTATGTGGCCTGAACGTGTGGAAGGCATTGTAGCCCTGCATGGCCAAGGTACTGTCTGAAGCCTTGAACCATGTCTCTATGACTGCACAGACATCAGCATCTTCCATAACCCTCAGTTTGTTTCAGGAAGATGTTTTAACATCAGGAATTTTGTTCTTATGACAGTGCCTAAAAAAGGCACTATGGGGGAAGCAAGTACTTCTGCCAGCAATGTAAAGCCTAGAGGAGGTGGGTGAAGACCATCTATGACAAAACAGCATGGTCTGTCGACCATATCATCTCTCAGGCTGTCAGATACTGGATCCCCCTGGACTGACACCAGAAGCTAGGCCAGTTGTTGGAAAATCATTTTTTGTTTGCAATGTGGCAACATCCTAGGTAAGAGAAGAATGCTGCTTAGGACTAGGGACATACCTGCCTGGGGCACACAATCTGAAAGCTCCGTCATGTCTCTTAGTATAGTCTAGTGAGGTACATCTGAAGTCATTCACTCCAACATGGACTATGACAGAGTCATAACAGTACTTGTTGAGAGGCTTGAGTACATGCATGATTTGGCAGATCCTGGCACCAGATAGGCAGCTGACATTGACCTTCTCCTTGTCCAGCCTAGTGTTTTTCCTTAGGGGCTTGTTGGCTGAGATACTGATGTGTGTGTTATCTGTAGTGAGTGCTGTTGGGACTGTATTGCGTGCAGAAGGTTTGCACTTGGGACGTCTTGACTCTCTTGGTATATTTTTAGTGAGTACCTCCATGTATGTGGGTTTATGTTGCATGCTTAGTATGTGTGGAGGGTGGAGTGTGGGTGCTGACTACCTGCTTGGTATTTGGGTTGTTGTTATGTGAGAGAGACAGGATTGATTCCAGATTCATAGTATAGATACATGTCTCGCATATTCTGTTAGCATGTTTTAGGAGTAGTAGGTCGTATGTTTACATGAGGTAATTGCTACATTGCCTCAGTATGCCCATATCAATCAGTCTGGCTTAGAGAAACAGTGGGGAAACGGACCTTCCATTATGCCAGGTGTATTCTGTAATAAGTGGTGGAGAGTTGGCTAGATAACGAGGTTCTGTTGTAGAACTAGTAAAATCAACTAATCTGTGGGAGGTTAAGGGGTAGAAACCTGCACCGGCACCTCAACAAACGCAGCTGGGTTGCCCTCTGGGCAGCAGTGTGCAACTGAGTTGTGTGCTGAGAAGCAGGGAAGCTTAGGAGGGTTCCTTAGAAGTTATCCAGGGAAAATTGACTTTAAGCATTTGCAGCTATACATGGCAGTGCTAACTCCTGTTGAGCAGTGTGGAGCTACGGTCAAATGCTGTGTTTAAATATCAGCTAAGTAAAACAGTTTTCAAACAATTCTACCAATAGGAAAGCCCAGGAATGAGCCTTATTCCACCAATCCCCAACTCAGATGGGTACTTGACTACAGTCTTTTGCCACATGGGTGCAGGAGGACCCTCTTAATTTTAACAGTTTAAAAGTGCAAAGAAGGTTATAAAAATATTTATTTTTCAGTAGAATTTACAGGATGCCTTGGATTTCTTTCAGATTGACTTCATATCTCTGGCTAAGTAAGCCGAACTCTGAGCAGCTCTGGTAGTCAGTGATTTATCAGAAAAACAAACATTTTATAAGAAGACAGTTCACAATATGAGGCAAAATCAGGAATACTTTAGAGCTTCTATACCTCTCCGCTACAAACACACGCACATCTCTCACTCTATATATATATATATATATATATATATATATATATATATATATATATATATATATATACCAGCCATATATGTGTGTGTGTCTTGTGTGTATACACAGTGGCAGCTGGGTACTTCAAATCAAAGGGGGGCTGCAGGAGACAGCTGAATGGGTGGTGGGGTCAATGAGAATGGATGTGGCCAACTAGAAAATGGAGGAGCTATGCTCAAAACCACAAAAAATGCAACTTTAATTAAATACGCTACCCTGGGTGCCAAGTCATCATTGTGAGAGTCCAATCAAGACAAAATGAAGTGTAGAAGAAAAAAATATGTCAATGCATTGGCTGCATGACAGCTTACTTAATGTCTAGATGGAAACAAAAAGATTGTGAGGCATGAAAAAATAAATTACTTTTTAAATACATTACTGGAATGCCAGTCAAAATCAAGTACAAGAAAAGCAAGCAGCACTCAACTCAGACCACTTCTCCTTGCACTACAGTTCTAATTATAATTTATATTCAGCTTTATTAAAGTACCAAGTAACATGCTGAACGTAGCAATCTCTGTGATACCCCCACTTGTAAAAATGTTTCTTATCCAAAAAGACCTGCTGCCTGACAACAACTATCTACTTGTTTCATGGGGAAAAATGATCAAAGTTTGTCTTTTCGGCTTTTCCCTGTTAGGGGTCGCCACAGCAGAACTCCAGTCCGCTAATGATTGGCAGTAGATTTTCATGAACGCCGAGGTGCCATCTCGATGTCCAACCTTCAACGAAGGCACACCCATTTACGCACGTCTTTCGAACGCCACCCAACCGTGGGGAGAACATGCAGACTCCACACAGAAGGCACTCCCCGCACTCCAGCCGAGATTCGAACGGGAGAACCTCTTGCTGTGAGGCAACAATGCTAACGCTGCACTACCGTGGCTGTTGGAAAAATGATCAAAGTAAAAAAAAATTAAAAGCAAACAAGAAACAAGCTCAACATACATTGCTTAAAGGTTTACTGCACAGGTTATGGACCACACACAATAGATTGGCATTCTGTTTAGTTTGCAGGTAAAGCCAGCAAAGATGACTGCAAGTTTCCAACAAATGTAATGAGCTTCTTAAAATAATATAATCCTGTCCTTTATTACAAATACTGTCATATGCATTTCAATACCTAAGGCTTATAAGTTAACTAGTTATGTAAGTACTCTCTGCATGGCAACAACAGAAAGGCTTTCAATGTTGACAATTATTTAACAGTATGCTTATTAAAACTTACTTGCATCTTACAATCTCAGACAAGCTTACCTGATGGTCATTAAAGCATTGCTACTTAAACACAGAGCAACAGGCACTTTCTGAATAATAATAAGCATACATCAACAGTATAAAAATGTGACAGAAACCAGAACATTCTGCAAAATCAAGGACAGATGAAAAGCCACTGTAGTACTTGTTTCTATCTTGGATGGGGGATACTCTGCACATTTACACTGCATAACTTCTTCTTGCCTTGCTTGGACACATCCACAGTCACTACATTGGGGAGTGGGGTGCAACAAGTATGTCACAATTTGAAATGTATCTAGCTGACTGTGATGGCCCTGACACATTTGTAATACCTCTCAACCTCAGAGCAAGAAATCTGGACAAAGCCATACATATAAGTGGGGCAAAGGCCCAAAAAATAAGGACAATTTTTAAATATTGCTCTTATAAACTTAGAATGATAATAGAATAATAGGTCTTACATTAGTATGAATTTTCTGAAGGGTATGAAATCTGAAACTAAAATGTCTGTCATTATTTTCTAACTTCAGTCTTTAATGATTTGCCACTAATTTGCCAAAAAAAAACACAATTTTATGAAAAACGGACCAGAAATGTGATGCAAAAATATAAAGTAGCCACACAGTACAGCTGGGAACCTGTCAAAGAAGGGACAATTTTTTAATATTAGTACTGCTAACTTGAGCAGCTGACAAAATAAAAGATTCTACATGCATTTTTGAAGTAAAAGTAATCTATAACTCTGATTATTACAGTTATTTATCAATTGTAAACCCTCCATGTTTTCTTCCAAAATTGCCATTTTGCGGAGGGATTGTTAGGGGAAGAGCAACATTTTGAGCTAAAATTGGGGACAATTGAGAAGTTTGGATATGCCTAATTGTATAAAGCAATTTATTTGCACGTACCTCTCAACCTGTTAATGCAGGAAATCTGGACAAGGCCAAATATATTGGGGGGACATATAAACAGTACTAAAAAATGCTTTGTATAAACTGAGACAGTTGACAGAATAACAGGTCTTGCTTTAGCATGCATTTTTCTGAAGGTTATGAAGTCTGAAACTCAGTGTCTGTCATTAATGACTTAATTCCTAAATGATTTGCCAGAAAACCACAGATTTTATGAGGAACAAACCAAAAATAAGAAGCAAAAATCTATTCATTCTGCAAAAATCTGAACAGTTGAGAGGTATAGTTCAGCTGGGGCTGTCTTTGAGTTTGTCACCCTTCCCCCCCTCACAAAATCATAGTCGAATGGAGCCTCCCCCCCTGCAGCCATTCCAATGAGCCATTACTTGGATTTTTCACCCCATTTACCGTAAACACTAATGTGCATACTGCTTTACTTCTGCAATGATTTAGACTTCATTTGAAAGTTTTATTTTGCATTTTACAGCGCAAACACTAATGGATATATGCTAAACAAAGCAATGCAGTCTCACAATGAAAACAGACTTGGCATTAAAACTTCTCTGCCCTTGAAACTCACATTAATTGAAACAGCATTGAAGCCCACATTCAAAGAAAATACATTTTGCCAGTGGCAGATAAAGATTAACTTTAGCTTTGGACGGTTTTCAAATCACAGGCCCCTTGCACACGAAACATACACATGCTCTTTCATACACCTTCCTGATTGTATTAAATTATATTCCTTGTACAACACAGTACAGTTTTAGAGGGCGTTTTAAATTTGTTTTGAACATTTTTCCATTAAACAGTGAAACATAATGCATGCACCAGTAATGCAAAACTGCCCAATTCAGAACATTCCATCATAAAAGTCTACTCAACTTCTACAGTCCACCAGTATCAGTACATATGCACAATCTCTGAAGAAGTAAAAGTCATCTAAATAATTCCACATTTAAGAGATCTGTAACGAATGAAGAGGTTGCTGCTAGCAAACAACTTTATATTTCATTGTTTAATCCACAAATAAAGTGCCTGTTGCCCTTGAGGAATAAATTGTCTATCTTACACTAAAAAATAAGCTAGTAATATTGCAAGAGGGAATGGATGGCAAACTGAGGTTCATAGTTAGTAGGTATCTTCACCAAAAAGGAGTGCAGCATCCACCCACTTTGCAACACAGTACAGTGTCAGCAATGCATATATCTACTGTGGGAGTAGAACCCACAGCCTTCAACATCAAAAGCAAGTACACACTACCTGTTGTGCTATTAACAATGCAAGCAGACTCATTTTAAGCAGCACTAAACATTTACTCCCCTGCAGATCTCAGCTCCTTGTAAAATGTACTCACTCAGCTGTATCTCTGAACTTTGCAGCACAAGAAATCTGGAAAAAGCCAACATTTATTGGGAGGGACAAAAGCCCAAAAACCAGGGACACATTTTAAACATTACTTGTATAATGTTGGAAAGTTGCTAGAATAAAATGCTGTGTTACCACCATACATTTCACTGCCAAGTCTTGAACCCAGGACCCTGTGCAAAACCGTCAGAGCAACATACCACTATGCCAAATCAGCTGTTCTGTGAAAGAGAGGAAGACAAACTTAAATGGCTACCATTTAGTGAATTCAGTTCTCACCATAACTGTCAACCTCTTAGCACAAAACACCTGAACAAAGCCAATAATGGGGGAATATAGCCCCCAGACATATTCAGTGAATTCAGTTCTTACCATAGCTCTCAACCTTAGCACAAAAAAACTGAATGAAGCCAATAATGGGGAAAATACAGTCCCAAAAATAGGGAAAAATTTCAAATATCCATCTTATAAACTTAGAAATTTGCTAGAATAAAAGCTTTTGTGTTACTATGTACTTTCTGAAGAATTTGAAGTCTGAAATTCAAATGCTTGTCATTCTTATGTAACATTTGTTAACCAGGAAAGTATGACTTTGAACAAAAAACAATTTTCAGCAGAGGCCCAGGGAGAAGCACTCCAGATAGACACATGTCTTTGTAAGATGGGAGGACACCAGAGCACACCCACACAAACACAGGGAGGACATGCACACTCCACACAGAGGGCACCCCAGCCAAGAATCAAATCAGAGAACCTGTAGCTGTCAGGCAACAATATTACTACTGCACCAATGCACTACTGATTTTGTAAATAGGTTCATAGGTTGGTACCAGGCTATTGGCCCTAGGGCCTATACAAGCCTAGCCATAACAATTCCCTGGCTATTTCTTCCCACACTATTTACTTCCTTGGACCCCTGTCTAGCAGGGCAACTGACAATGATCCCCAGAGTGAATTTCCTTTCTCCCATCCAATAGTCAAGGTTCTTTTTGAAGATGGCCAAAGAGGCGCTGTGCTTGACATGTATGGGTAGTCTATTCCACAGTCTTGGGAGTCTCTGGGTCAGGGAACCTATCCCTCCAGCATGTTTTGTTTATTGTGATGACAAGGTTTGGATCCCTGGAGCATTTGGCTCTGAGGGATTGGGATTTCTTTAAGTGGAACATGTCGAACAGCTCAGGGTTTGACATGGCTTTGTATGTTAAGCAGAGATCGCCTCTGAGTAGACGATATGCCACAGAGTATAGCTTGAATTTTTTAAGGCGGTCAGCATAGGGCATCTGCTTTAGGCCTGTGATTCTTTTAGTGAAGTATTTCTGCGGCCTTTCCAGTTATTGCAGGTGTCTTGAGAAGTACATACCAAATGGGGCATTGTATTCTATAATGGGTCTAATGAGGGATGAGTACAGTGGAACAGTGACCTCCTTTTTTCTTGATGAAAAGCCCTTAGTGATGAGGTGTGCCACATAGAAGGATTTCCTGACTGTTGTGGCGATCTGGTTATCAAAGGTGAGACCACTGCCCACCTGTGTCCCTAAGTCTCTATCGCACTTTCGGTGTTTAGTGTACTGCCACCTATGTGTTAATTCATGGGTACATGTTTCTTCCCAAAGGGGATAACTATACATTTCTTGGCACTGAGCTTGTGCCCATGGCTCTGGCACCAAGCATCTGTTTCTATAAAGTTCTTTTGTAGAGTATCCACATCATTTGGGGATTCAATAATGGCTCCCAGTTTGCAGTCATCTGAAACTTTGTTAGCCAGAGTCCCTTAGTGTTGGCCTGTACTTCAGAGAAGTAGATGCCAAACGAGTGGTTCCAGGACTGAACCCTGAGGTACTCCACTTGTATGGAGCTGGATTTGGAGTAGGCTACTTTTACAGTCTGGGTTCTGTCAGTAAGCCAGTTGGCAACCAGAGTGACGTAGGGATTAATGCCCAGCTTAGTAAAGACACAAAAATACAGAAACTACAGATTTTATGAGGAGCAGACGGCACTCATATTAATCATGGATCTCTCTTCTTAATTGTATGCTGACAAACCAAATGTTACAGATATAAGGAAGACAAAATGGGGAAGCACAATGGACCCAGTAGTGATTTCTGTTATTACTATCACATATAGGAGGTATTTAAGAAGATATCTTATCTTTTAAGTATGCTGCTGTGTATCACAATTTACTGCTGTAGTTGTATTTGTGCAGTTCAATGATTTAGCAAGGGCATCTTTTTCAAATGCATAGCATGTATTCATTCATATGCATGCAAGCACATACAGAATAAGGAATAACTGTACTTTAAATCACTTAAATCTTCAATCACTTAAGATATAGCTCTTTACTTCACAAACAAGACGTTTTAAAATATAAAATTACAGAAAAGTCATAGCATATTATAATATGACATTGGGATGAACTACTAAAAGTTTGACGAACTACAGGTTTGGGGATATTAATTGTATTTTCTCAAACATGATGCTGGTCTAGTAGTGCTGGGAAGTTCAGCTTTGCCTTCTGTTTGACCAAACAGATCCTTTTGCATTGGTAATTTTACCTTTCTAAAGCTAAAGATATGCCAATTAGCTAATGGATTAGCAACATATGGTAACTATTTTTAGAACGAGTTTATAAAAACAGTCTGTGGTAAGAGATACTTGTTTATCTATCCAGAGGATGACATCACAAAGAAATAGCCATCAGAAAATCTTGCAGAAGACTCCTCACATCACCTTCTAAATATGTGCAGTTTGTTTCTGCCCTTATAAACCTTCCGAACATTTTGGTAGGAACAGCAGGAAACTCAACCACTATCAGTGTATCTACAGAACAAGTATGAGGGGAAACATATGTACATTTTTTTACAAATGGTGGTAGGTAGGGAATTCAGGCTCTTGCCACCTGGGCCCAAGGTACAGGGTTCAAGCCTGTTCTCTACCCACGACCATATAACACTTGGGGCATTTTACACGCACATACACATACACACGGGCGCACACACACACACACACACACACACACACACACACACACACACACACACACACACACACTCTCTCTCTCTCACACTCTCTCTCTCTCTCTCTCACACTCTCTCTCTCTCTTATACACTCTCTCTCACTCTCTCAGTTCCAGTTTCCTACCTGAAAACGAGAGAGTAGGCTCCAGCCACGAGTCATGTGCAGCTAACTGTCTTCCTGGGGACGTTTTTTGGCTCCAAAGTCTTCCTTGGGGGGGGGGCAGGCTCCAGCCTGCAGATGTTGCAGTCCGGACGTCTTCCGTTCTGTGCAGTCATCACCGCACAGACTTCTGGGCTGCAGGGCAGAGATGCCCTTACCTCCTATCCGGACTGCTGACAAAGCAGTCTGGAGTTCCAAATCTTTGCAGTCACACATGCACAGAGGAGTTCCGGGACTCAAAAATTATTTATTTTTTTGTTTTTTTTTCTTTACAGATGGGGGGGGGGGGGGGGGCTGCAGTCCTATAGCACGAGCCGCCCCTGTAGAGTGTGTGTGTGTGTGTGTGTGTGTGTGTGTGTGTGTGTGTGTGTGTGTGTGTGTGTGTGTGGGTTCACTTTATAATTTCTAAATACTGAAATACCGAAGTTCAGTATTTAAAATCATAAAGTCGAAGACTCAAAATCGCGAAAGTGCATAATCGCGAATTTGAATATCTCGAATTTGCGGTTATGGCTTACGGTACGTGGTGTGCGGTATTGGGAGTGTATCGTGGCTCGTGTCTTGTATGGATGTAGGTGCAATTGAAGGTGAGTGAGTGTTTTTTAAGGGTTTTATGTGGGAGTTTGAGTGTGTTTGAATGTGTGTAAGCGTTGGATTTGTTGATGTGTTTATATGTGTGATGTTTGTGTGTGCGCGAGGGATTGTGAAATTGTGGGTGTGAGTTTCCTTTTTGTGTCTGTTTGTGCAATCTCGGAGTTAGTATATATAAGTGGGAGGGCGTAGCCCCCCCACAGGGGGTGCAGGGGGGCTCTCCCCCCTACTTACATGTAGTCTAGGTTTGTTTGTTTGTGTTTTTGTGTTTCTGTGTGTTTTGTTTGTTGTAGCATGGGTTGTACGATCTATGTGTTGAGTGGTGGATGGTGTGTATGTGTTGGTGATTGTGTTTCGCGATTATGTGCTTTCGGGATTATGGCCATTCGACTTTGATTTTGAAATACTGAAATTTGGTATTTCAGTGTTTCGAAATTATAAAGTGAATCCGTATACATACATACATACATATATATATATATATATATATATATATATATATATATATATATGTTGTGTCTTTCGGCTTATCCCGGTTAGGGGTTGCCACAGGGGAACTCGGGTCCGCTAATGTTTGGTAGTGGATTTTTACGTGCCGAGTTACCAGCCCTGACGCACAACCTTCAACGAAAACATGCCCATTCACGCATGCCTCCACACAGAAGACGCTCTAGCTGAGAATCGAACGCGACAACGTCTTGTTGTGAGGCGACAACGCTACCGCAGCACCACTACTGCAGGTCATATGTATATTCCTTATTTATATATATCTATCTATATATATATTCCATTATTTATTTATATATAAATATATATATA